>NC_090657.1:236885011-237156206 GCF_040937935.1 Hyperolius riggenbachi
ATTTCTGGGGGGCCGCGGCTTCTCCCTCTCCCCCCGCGGCCGCCGCTCCTGTTACCTTATGAGCGGACGGCCGCTTCCTTCCTTATATTCCTCCAGCCACGGCTCTCCTCTTCGCAGCATGTCGTATTACAGCAGCGCTTTCTGCACGGCTGCTGTAAGGAGTCCAAGGGAGCCGGGACAGCGGTTCCCATAGTAACGGTAATGCATATCGCCGCTACAGAAAGCCACTACTCCGCCTCCTTCCCTCCTTACAGCAGCCGCGCAGGAAGCGCTGCTGTAATACGACATGCTGCGAAGAGGAGAGCCGCGGCTGGAGGAATATAAGGAAGGAAGCGGACGCCCGCTCATAAGGTAACAGGAGCGGCGGCCGCGGGGGGGGGGGGGGGGAGAGAGAGAGGGCACCTCTGCTAGCTACACTGGGGCAGCTATACTGGGGTAACTACTGGCTACACTGGGCTAACTGTACTGGGCTAACTGTACTGGCTACACTGGGCTAACTGTGCTAGGTATACTGGGCTAACTGTACTTGCTATACTAGGCTAATTATACTTGCTATACTGGGCTAACTGTACTAACTATACTGGGCTAACTGTACTAACTATATTGGGGTAACTATACTACCTAACTATACTGAGGCAACCAGGGGCGCCTCTAGCCTTCTTGTCACTCCAGGCAAGAAATCCTGTGGCGCCCCCCCCCCCCCCCATAAAAAATAAAACAAAAATCATATACATTATAGAACACTTAACACATGATATAAGCCATCAGAGAGGGATAACTATGAAACGGGGCCCTGGGCAAGATAACACTTTGCCCTCCACTGATGGTCACCTGGCTCATTTAGTTAGATTTGGTGGGGGCTAGCAACCACCAGGCCCCTAAACTCTCTCTAGACCCTAGGCAGCTGCCTAAGTTTGCCTTGTGGATGATCAGCATTGTATGCCATACAGCACATGCTGCCAGTATGCACCTCAAATAAATACAACACCCACACTACAAGTTCCAATGGCAGTCACATTGCAAGATTGGATTATCAAGCAAGACATTCTTACTTTCAAAATAACCTTTCACAAACATTATGAGTTTTACATATATTATACCACCTGTTAGGGTAGGACTGGAGTGGGTATATCATGACATTGAAGGGCTGATATGGTAAGGTGGTTTAAGGCCCAGTGTACGCCGAGTGGTTTTAGCAGCGATCCGCCAACCACATCTGTCTGTGAAAACGCTTGGCTAATGTATTTCAATGGGATGGTGCACACCAGCGGTTTGAGGTTTTTAGCAAACTGCAAACGTGCCTCCTGCTGCACATTTGCAGTTTGCAAAAGCAATTCTGCCTCAATATAAAGTATAGGAAAAATGCAAACCGCTCTGAAAAACGCTAGATTAGAGCGGTTTTCCAGGCGTTTTTGTTACAGAAGCTGTTCAGTAACAGCTTTTACTGTAACAGTATTTGTAATCTGCTCCACAAAAACGCTCGGCATGTTTAGAAAATGTCTCTAAACATGCCTAGAATCGCTCTGATATCTGCTCCAAAAACCGCTAGCGTTTTGAGGATCGCCTAGCGGTTTTGGTGTGCACTGGGCCGAATAGTTTGATTCATAATCCATTCTGGAGATAAGCACAGTGTGTTTGTAGTGTAAGTGATACAAGAGAAGAGAAGTAGAATGGAGGGAGGAAGGGTAGTAGAGGGTCAGAATTGATGACATGGATGAGCAGATATCTATGAGTAGAATAGAGGCTCAGTGGGTAGCACTACTGCATTTTAGTGCTGAGTCCTAGGCTTGAACATTGACCAGGGCAAAATCTGCATGGAGTTTCTGTCTTCAGAAACTTCAGACATTTCCTGCATCCTAAAAAACATACTAATAAGTCAACTGGTTTACCCCAAAACAATCCTATATTGAAAATATTAGACTATAACTATTGTAGATATTAGACTGTGAGCTCCTCTGAGGACAGTCAGTGACATGACCATGTACTCTGTAAAGTGCTGCAGAATATGTCAGTGCTATATGAATGCATAATAATAATAATATGGTAGGACATTAGACTATGACTATGGTAGGATTAGATTGTGAGCTCCTCTGAGGACAGTCAGTGACATGACTATGTACTCTGTAAAGTACTGCAGAAGATGTCAGTGCTATATAAATACATGATAATAATATGGTCGGACATTACAGTTTGACTATGGTAGGGATGAAATTGTAAGCTCCAGTGAGTAGTCAGTGACATGACTATGTACTCTGTAAAGTGCTGAAGATGTCAGTGCTACATTAATACACAATAATAGTTCCAAATGCTACTGGCTCCCCTGAAGAGTGCTCAGAGTAGTGTACATAGTTGTGCATATTGTTCCCCAAGTAGTAGTTGTTTGGTCAGAGAGACAGTGGGAGAGGGAGCATGAGCAGAGGGTGAGGGCAAGCAAAGTTAAGCTCCACACTCACCACAGTGACTGCAACAACACAGGAAGATGGATCCAGCGAGGTGTCCCCTCATGACAAGCGTCCAGCGATTTATCTTCCTGCCAGCTTCCTGGCAGCGGGTATGCGAGGTGTCACGTGACATTACAGGACGGGTGCCAACGAGAAGTCAAGCGACCGCAGTACTTTACGGGATGTTGTCAAGGATCTTAAAGATCCGATCCTCAGTGACGGTCACTTTTCACCACACAACGCTAAGCGATGTCACAACATCGTGTAAATGAGTACTTGTCGCTCAAAAAAAAATTGATGGACATCGGGAAAATCGTTGGAAAAATTGTGAGGTGGTACATAGCATTAGAGAGAGGGCAAACAGACAGCATTAATGGAAATACATTATTATGCCAGCTTCAATTATAAGTAGTGATGGATGTAATTACACACATTGCTTACATGTCCATTATCATTGTTTGAGCTTTAGATGCTGCCCTCCTATTCACTCTCTCACAATGAAAGACAAAACCTGCAACCCCCACTGTGTCCATTACACACTTCAAACACTGTCCTGGTGAATTCAGGGAGAAGAGCAGGCTGTGTGTCCCAATGGGGAGAGGATCAGATGATCCTACCGCTCCATAGCTAGTCATGGCAAGCGTCCTGACATCTAGACATGCAGGACTAGCAGAGCACAGGGCTGTCTGCAGAGTTTACTGTTTGTTTGTTTGTCTTGCTCGCTCTGCAGACTCAGTAACATTTGGGGGTAGGGCGCTGTCACCTCTGTACACTGAATAGTGAGGGACTGTCTCAAATCTTTCTATGAATCCTTATTAGATGCATTCCTAAAAACACTTGTGAGAGTAGAAAACTTTCACTACATACCCTTAAATGTCAGTCAGTCAGTCAGCCAGCTCAGGGTGGACTCATGGAGGGGCAGAGAACAGCTATAAACCAGACACCTTTTTCTTAGGGAGTATCTATAAATCTGAACTCTGAATGATTCTTTATCTGTGACTTAGCAGAAGGCTATTTGTGAAAAGAGCAGAGTAACCAAGCAGCTCAGGGTGACCCAAGCTACTAGGAATATATAGGGGGATAAAAGGAACCAAAATGCCCATCTACTAAAAAAGCAAAGCTTGGTGTAATTTGCCTTCTTAAAACAGAAGGAAATCTATTTCTCTCCAGTCCCTTACAACTGTCTTTCAGGACAGGAATTTTTATTTCCCCTTGGACTGACAGTAATTTATTGTGCCTTCCCCATCAAAGCCCCTCCAAGCCACTGCCTGGGTGGTCAGTAGGTTAAGGCGCCACTGGAGGCAACTATAGCCCTTATACAGGGGCAACTGTGTTAGCTACCTATATTGGGGGCAACTATACCTAGATACCTACTTACCTATATACTACACTCAGAATCAGGGCAAAGAGGGGGGGGGGGGGGCTGCCGCCGCCGCTAACCACGCCCCCCTCCCCCCGGGGGGCCCCAGAGAAAAGTTTGGTCGGGATAGTGGGCCCCGGGCTTAAAAAGGTTGGGGACCCCTGCTGTAAAGTACTGCAGAAGATGTCAGTGCTATATAAATACATGATAATAATATGGTCGGACATTACAGTTTGACTATGGTAGGGATGAAATTGTAAGCTCCAGTGAGTAGTCAGTGACATGACTATGTACTCTGTAAAGTGCTGAAGATGTCAGTGCTACATTAATACACAATAATAGTTCCAAATGCTACTGGCTCCCCTGAAGAGTGCTCAGAGTAGTGTACATAGTTGTGCATATTGTTCCCCAAGTAGTAGTTGTTTGGTCAGAGAGACAGTGGGAGAGGGAGCATGAGCAGAGGGTGAGGGCAAGCAAAGTTAAGCTCCACACTCACCACAGTGACTGCAACAACACAGGAAGATGGATCCAGCGAGGTGTCCCCTCATGACAAGCGTCCAGCGATTTATCTTCCTGCCAGCTTCCTGGCAGCGGGTATGCGAGGTGTCACGTGACATTACAGGACGGGTGCCAACGAGAAGTCAAGCGACCGCAGTACTTTACGGGATGTTGTCAAGGATCTTAAAGATCCGATCCTCAGTGACGGTCACTTTTCACCACACAACGCTAAGCGATGTCACGACATCGTGTAAATGAGTACTTGTCGCTCAAAAAAAAATTGATGGACATCGGGAAAATCGTTGGAAAAATTGTGAGGTGGTACATAGCATTAGAGAGAGGGCAAACAGACAGCATTAATGGAAATACATTATTATGCCAGCTTCAATTATAAGTAGTGATGGATGTAATTACACACATTGCTTACATGTCCATTATCATTGTTTGAGCTTTAGATGCTGCCCTCCTATTCACTCTCTCACAATGAAAGACAAAACCTGCAACCCCCACTGTGTCCATTACACACTTCAAACACTGTCCTGGTGAATTCAGGGAGAAGAGCAGGCTGTGTGTCCCAATGGGGAGAGGATCAGATGATCCTACCGCTCCATAGCTAATCATGGCAAGCGTCCTGACATCTAGACATGCAGGACTAGCAGAGCACAGGGCTGTCTGCAGAGTTTACTGTTTGTTTGTTTGTCTTGCTCGCTCTGCAGACTCAGTAACATTTGGGGGTAGGGCGCTGTCACCTCTGTACACTGAATAGTGAGGGACTGTCTCAAATCTTTCTATGAATCCTTATTAGATGCATTCCTAAAAACACTTGTGAGAGTAGAAAACTTTCACTACATACCCTTAAATGTCAGTCAGTCAGTCAGCCAGCTCAGGGTGGACTCATGGAGGGGCAGAGAACAGCTATAAACCAGACACCTTTTTCTTAGGGAGTATCTATAAATCTGAACTCTGAATGATTCTTTATCTGTGACTTAGCAGAAGGCTATTTGTGAAAAGAGCAGAGTAACCAAGCAGCTCAGGGTGACCCAAGCTACTAGGAATATATAGGGGGATAAAAGGAACCAAAATGCCCATCTACTAAAAAAGCAAAGCTTGGTGTAATTTGCCTTCTTAAAACAGAAGGAAATCTATTTCTCTCCAGTCCCTTACAACGGTCTTTCAGGACAGGAATTTTTATTTCCCCTTGGACTGACAGTAATTTATTGCGCCTTCCCCATCAAAGCCCCATCCAAGTCACTGCCTGGGTGGTCAGTAGGTTAAGGCGCCACTGGAGGCAACTATAGCCCTTATACAGGGGCAACTGTGTTAGCTACCTATATTGGGGGCAACTATACCTAGATACCTACTTACCTATATACTACACTCAGAATCAGGGCAAAGAGGGGGGGGGGGGGGGCTGCCGCCGCCGCTAACCACGCCCCCCTCCCCCCGGGGGGCCCCAGAGAAAAGTTTGGTCGGGATAGTGGGCCCCGGGCTTAAAAAGGTTGGGGACCCCTGCTTTAGAGGGACCATGAACAGTGATAAAAAAACAAATCTGGACGTGCCCCCTGTAGCCCGCGAGGTCCCCGGCTTCCTCCTGGTCCCCTCCGTGGTTCTACTGGTGGCCCAATTAGCCTAGCGACTTTAGCCAAAGTCATGAGAAACTGCACATGTGCAGGAGGTTTACGGCGACATTCGCTTGATCGAGATGGGTGTGAGGATGGGCCATGCATGCGCAATTGTGCATGACTTCACTTGAAGTCGCCAGGCTAACAGGGCCGCCAGCAGTACCACGAAGGAGGCCCAGAGGACGCCGGGGGACCTACGGGGGCTGGAGGAATACCCTGGTAAGTCTAGATTTGCTTTTATCGCTGTTCAGGGTCCCCTTAAATACATGAGACTGGTAACACCTGCAGCACAATGAAAGTCTCTATTCACGGCCTCAGTGAACCACGCTCCATTTCTTGAGCCTAACGATGAACAGCCCTCCTCCAGTAAACAGTAGCCATGTTGGTTTCCTGAGATTGCATTAAAACTTTATTGTGTAAACAGTTTCCAGCTCGAATGTCTTGTCTGCCCTTGATTTCGGTAACCGCCACAAAGCCACAAAAGTGCTCATGAAACAAGATGATTCCATTAGGGCCTAAGCGGGCCTGATTGCGATGCTCTCCTGCCTTGTTTGTACAAAGCAGACTATGTCCCTTTATTTTCTGTTCCGATGGGAATTTCAGAAGCACATAAAAGTCCTTCAGACACACACATCCTTCAGACACTCGTGTGATCTGTGGCGGTTTGATTGCCGAGCCAGGAGGCCAGGCAGATCTGTTTGCCATGGTTGTCCCTTTTGCTTGTGGTCAGAGGCCTCAGATCTCGTGATACCCCAGATCTCCGCTAATCCTGAACCAACATATGCCAAAAATCAATTTTTACCAGCTAAACCGGCCTCATTATCTTATCTGTATTCACCGATATTGCGGAACGTTTTATGTTTGGAAAAGAAACAGTTTTTTAATCCCTACACTGGGTTCAGGATCAGCGATTGATAAAAGGACCAAAGAAACTGTTTTGTTGGTTACAAGATGCGGAATACAATATTTTACCTTGTGATGTTACAATCAATGTCAGCATAATGCGAGTAGCGGATAAGAAGATTGTGGCACCCCGAGAAGAAAACAGAAAATAATTCTAAGTAGGATTACAGTGTGACAGAACATGTTCCCCTACTCTTTATTGTCAATAAAGTTATCCTGCTTCTTTTTGTCCCACGGTAATGTCATGTGTGTAAAAACTACAAGTCTCCCCCCCCCCCCCCCCCCCACACACACACACAAGCGTAGAATATGGCAAGGTTGGGAAATGCCATTACAATGAACGTATTACCGTATAAGCCAACTCATGTATAAGCCGAGGTTCCCACTTTCCATCAGAAACCAGGAGAAAGTGATTGACTCATGTATAAGCCCCCTTCCCCAGAATAGCCCCCTCCACAGAAGCCAGATCTGCCCCCAGTACAAGTAATTTCTTCTCCCCATAGCCAGATAGGATGATACAGCTGTGTCTCAAGATGCCACTATATTGGGTCACAGATATGACAAACAGTGATTGCCACACAGGAAGAACACCTGATCATTGCACTGCTGTCACATTGCTTGCATGCTATTTAAGCCAGGGGACACTGGTAGTATTGAGCAGAGCACTCTGCACACAGGGATTGCACGGTACGGACACTGCAGGGAGCCAGCTGGCAAGAGCAGAATCACTAGTGCAAGATCCTTACACTCTCCTCTGCCAGTAAGAAAACCTGCACCACCATCTGTTCTGTTCCACTGACTCACAAGCCGAGGGGGGTAACTTTTCAGCACATTTTAGTGCTGAAAAATTAGGCTTATACGCAAGTATATAAGGCATTTCCGAAAACTCTCTCAGTGAAGCTAGATGTAATTTTGCTTTCTTAAAAAAACAAGGTATTTGCTTAGTCTAGGGCCAATTTAGGGGGAAGCCAGTTAACTTATCTGTATGTTTTTGGGATGTGGGAGGAAGCTGGAGTGCCCAGGGGAAAACCCACACAGACATGGGGAGAACATACAAGCTCTGTCCAGATAATGCCCTGGCTGGGCTTTGAACTGGGGACCAAGCGCTGCAAGGTGAGAGCACTGACCAATACGCCAACGTGCTGCCCATAAGCTGAGTCTTAGCAGATGAGACTTCTCATACAAGATAGAGAGAGATCTGTGATCAGGACCTGCCATGCCATCCTCTCTGTACGATCGCCTGCTTTCCTATCTGCGGAGCAGTCTGGAGGTTCAGCGCTAGTGAAAGTGTCTCCTGTGTGTTACAATTTACATTCCCTGACTACAGGACTGGTGTGTGTGCTTCATATCAAGTAACACTGGTGCAGCCAATCTGCAATCCCCCAGCCATACTCCGCACAGATTACTTATGCTATCATTTTAATATTTCACCGTAGTCTGCCTCTAGTCCCCCATAGCCGTATGTATAGCTTGTTTTATAGCTTGTACTGTTTTGGGACCCCCGGAAATGCCTTAGAGGAATGCCAAGCTGAGAAGTATGAGTTTAAGATGCTATGGCATTTTATGCCATCTGAGAGCGCCCCCTGCAGGTTTATACACACTAGTATAATTACTAAGAAAGACTACTGTTTACAAATAAATACATCTTGAAATAGTTAATAAGTTACCCAACACGTTATAGAAAATTTGTAAAGGATTGGAAATGCAAAACATAAGTTAGCCTTCATAAAACAGAAGGTATTTGTGATCATTCAGGTTGGAGTGAGCTCTGAGATGTCCCACAATGCATCACTGCTGATTATGCAAATAATCCCTTTGTTGTCCCGGAATGGATAAAAAAATACTACTAATGGAAAAGCGCCCAAAGTGTTGTGCTAGAAACGGTTGTGTAACTCTGTACTGCATCTTTTTTTAACAGATGCTCAGGCAAGTTGGGCAATATACCAAGTGGCACTGATATCTGAGTAAGCAGATTGAAAAATAAAAGTCAAAATAATAATAATAATAATGGCAGTATTTGTATAGCGCCTTTCTCCTGTCGGACTCAAAGCGCTTGCGAGGCAGCCACTAGAGCGCACTCAGTAGGCAGTAGCAGTGTTAGGGAGTCTCGCCCAAGTAACTCCTTACTGTAATAGTTGCTGGCTTACTGAACAGGCAGAGCCGAGATTTGAACCCAGGTCTCCTGTGTCAGAGGCAGAGCCCTTAACCATTACACTATCCAGCCACATAAATATAAACACGTCATACTTACCTCCCACATTCGAATTCTCCGTCCTTCATTTTAGAAAATGGCCATTACACCATAACAGCTTCCTGGTTAACACTCCATTAACCTATAATATCAGTCACTTCAGCCATAAAGAAGCATGGACATTACCTTGCACATCACTTGTCCTTTCACTTTTAACTGGCAGCAACTGATATAGTAGAGATGGGCCCTAAGGCTTTCAGCTCTCAGAGGGACGAGTCTGAGTAGATCTAGTCAGAACTGTAAGGAATGGTTATTAGGAGAAAATGGTGAGCCTTTGAGAGGAACGGACGGTGAGGTAAGTATGTATTATTCATTTGCAGGGACATCATGTGGTTATTTAAATTATATTAATTTAGCTTCCTATCTTTGTACCCATTCCAGTATGTTAATGTCCTTCCTATAATGTAGTGCCTAAAACTGTATCCCATACTCCAGATGTGTCCTCACAAGTGATTTATACAGTACAGAGGGAGAAGTATACTACCGTCTTTCCCTGAAAATAAGACAGTGTCTTATATTAATTTTTGCTCTAAAAGATGTGCTGGGGCTTATTTTCAGGGGATGTCTTATATTTCTATTACAAAGTGTCTCTCAGTGGAACAGTTCCTGTTATTTTGTATTGTGATGTTCATGGATTTGAAAGTATGCTTCTGTACTGATCTGGCACCTGCCCTGTCTTCCTTGCACACAGCTGATAACCTTGCTGTGTGCTGGGATGACAGGATCAGTGCCCGATTGGCACTGCACCACACTGGCCCCACTTACTGGCTGCCTCTTTCTCCTCTTTAGCTTCCGCTAGGGCTTATTTTCGGGGTAGGGCTTATATTTCAAGCATGCTCAAAATTCCAACTAGGGCTTATTTTCAGGGTAGGTCTTATTTTCAGGGAAAGAGGGTAGCATCAGTTTTTTTCACAGTACCCTATCGAGTACAAAAACAATCTAGGTATCAGGGGTTGTCCATGTTGCAGGTGATGAAATGTAGCAGATGATTATTATTATTTAGTATTTGTAAAGCACTGACATGTTACGCAGCGCTGTACAGAGTGCATAGTCTTGTCACTGACTGTCCCTCAGAAGGGCTCACAATCTAATCCTACCATAGTCATATGTCTATATTGTGTAGTGAATGTATTGTAGTCTAGGGTAAATTTTAAGAATAAGCCAATTAACTTATCAGTATGTTTTTGGGATGTGGGAGGAAACCGGAGTGCTCAGAGGAAACCCACACAGACACGGGGAGAACATACTACATACTCTGTGCAGATAGTGCCCTGGCTGGGACTCAAATCGGGGACCCAGTGCTGCAAGGCGAGAGCGCCAACCACTACTCCACCGTGTTAGTCAGAAGTGGAAAATGCAATACTTGAAGAAAGGAAACAAAACGGGGAAAGAGGCGAGAAGAAAGGAGTGAAAGAAGAAACCGAGAGTTCTGAGGAGGAGAGATCTTTGGTTTTAATTTGATTTCAAAACGGGTGCTTTGCTGACCTAGTGGGAATAGCCGAGATTTGTTTTGTAATAAGTCATTAAACCCATCTCCACATCTCTCACGTTAGGTTTCCCGGTACATTTAATGTACTCAGGAGGAAGTGCTAAAAGGTTCTCAGCTCCACCCACTTCCCAAAAACTGAGCATTACAAGTATTTTGTCACTAGCTTGGAAGTGTTATTTTATAATGCAAAGTGCAACTTGCAGGATCATAGCACTAATTACTGAATATTTTTTTTCAGTTCAATGTCAACAAAAGGTGCTGAATTTCCAGGTGTTAAACTCTAGCGAAGAAAATTTGAAAAGGAAATAATCCGTGAGGGTACGATACAGTACATGCTGGTCTTACCCACCTGTGAAGACCCTAAAATTGCTGAGGATGCTCATGAAACTTTCAGTCAGGTGCCTTAATATCTGAATGCTGAGGAGAAATGACATTGAGGGGACACCTCCAAGTTGATGTCGTTGTGAACCCTGTTGGCCCTGGACCTCATTCTAGATCCATGGAGGAGGAAAGGGGGCGGGGGGGGTGATCCAATGATCTTCTGTGTGGCACCGATTACTCTCTGGAGTTTGTGCCTATCCCTTGCATTTGCCCCTGAGTACCAGACAATATGGTGACTAACGCTACAATTTTTTCTCCAAATGCAATCTTTCGATGCGATTTTAATGATGGAACAGTATAGAAAATTTGCCGTTGATGAAGGCAATCCATAAGGAACGATTCTTTGGTCGATTGCTAAATAGGATAGAATCAATCCCAAAGTTGGGTTTTATGATCAAATTTTAAGAAAGAATCATTCAGTAAATGTGAACAATCGATAACGACCTTCCGATTATTTTCGATCGTAAAAATTGCATCGAAAGATCACATCTAGTGAAAAAAATTGTACGGTTAATGGGCACCTTTAAACTAATGACACGAACAATAGTGTAGTGTTACATAGCATTGCGCACAACAGTGACAGCCCCAGCGGTGGGTGCAGGTGCAGCAACATTGATGGCAACTATGGCTGTATAAAGAAGCTTGATCAAGAATAAAAAAAAATCAGTTTTACGTTCCTGAGGCTTCTACCAGCCCCCTGCAGCCGTCCCGTGCCCTCGGATGTCACTCACTGAGCCTCCGGTCCCCCGCCGCCAGCTAGTTCTGCTTCTACCAGCCCCCTGCAGCCGTCCTGTGCCCTCGTAGTCACTCACTGCTGCTCCAGTCCCCCGCCGCCAGCTAGTTCTGCTTCTACCAGCCCCCTGCAGCCGTCCTGTGCCCTCGTAGTCACTCACTGCTGCTCCAGTCCCCCGCCGCCAGCTAGTCCTGCTTCTACCAGCCCCCTGCAGCCATCCTGTGCCCTCGTAGTCACTCACTGCTGCTCCAGTCCCCCGCCGCCAGCTAGTTCTGCTTCTACCAGCCCCATGCAGCCATCCTGTGCCCTCGTAGTCACTCACTGCTGCTCCAGTCCCCCGCCGCCAGCTAGTTCTGCTTCTACCAGCCCCCTGCAGCCGTCCTGTGCCCTCGTAGTCACTCACTGCTGCTCCAGTCCCCCGCCGCCAGCTAGTCCTGCTTCTACCAGCCCCCTGCAGCCATCCTGTGCCCTCGCAGTCACTCACTGCTGCTCCAGTCCCCCGCCACCAGCTAGTTCTGCTTCTACCAGCCCCATGCAGCCACCCTGTGCCCTCGTAGTCACTCACTGCTGCTCCAGTCCCCCGCCACCAGCTAGTCCTGCTTCTACCAGCCCCCTGCAGCCGCCCTGTGCCCTCGGATGTCACTCACTGAGCCTCCGGTCCCCCGCCGCCAGCTAGTTCTGCTTCTACCAGCCCCCTATAGCCGTCCTGTGCCCTCGTAGTCACTCACTGCTGCTCCAGTCCCCCGCCGCCAGCTAGTTCTGCTTCTACCAGCCCCCTGCAGCCATCCTGTGCCCTCGCAGTCACTCACTGCTGCTCCAATCCCCCGCCACCAGCTAGTTCTGCTTCTACCAGCCCCATGCAGCCACCCTGTGCCCTCGTAGTCACTCACTGCTGCTCCAGTCCCCCTCCACCAGCTAGTTCTGCTTCTACCAGCCCCATGCAGCCACCCTGTGCCCTCGTAGTCACTCACTGCTGCTCCAGTCCCCCTCCACCAGCTAGTTCTGCTTCTACCAGCCCCATGCAGCCATCCTGTGCCCTCGTAGTCACTCACTGCTGCTCCAGTCCCCCGCCGCCAGCTAGTTCTGCTTCTACCAGCCCCCTGCAGCCATCCTGTGCCCTCGTAGTCACTCACTGCTGCTCCAGTCCCCCGCCGCCAGCTAGTTCTGCTTCTACCAGCCCCCTGCAGCCATCCTGTGCCCTCGCAGTCACTCACTGTTGCTCCAGTCCCCCGCCACCAGCTAGTTCTGCTTCTACCAGCCCCATGCAGCCACCCTGTGCCCTCGGATGTCACTCACTGAGCCTCCGGTCCCCCGCCGCCAGCTAGTTCTGCTTCTACCAGCCCCCTGCAGCCATCCTGTGCCCTCGTACTCACTCACTGCTGCTCCAGTCCCCCGCCGCAAGCTAGTTCTGCTTCTACCAGCCCCCTGCCGCCGTCCTGTGCCCTCGCAGTCACTCACGGAGCCTCCGGTCCCCCGCCGCCAGCTAGTTTTTTTTTCGTGAGAGGCCCAACACACCTGGCAACCCGTATTTTTCTTCACGTTCCTGTCTGCAATAGCATCCTGCTCCTGTGCAGGACGCTATTGAGGACGGGAACATGAAGAAAGATGCATGTGGCCAGGCTTGCACAGGTGCAGAAAGCCCGCAGACTCCGTCAGCGAAAATGAAACTAGCTGGCGGCGGGGGACTGGAGGCTCCGTGAGTGACTGTGAGGGCACAGGCCGGCTGTAGGGGGCTGGTGGAAGCCCCAGGCAAGTAAAACTGATTTTTATTCCTGGCTTAAAGGAGTTATCAGACAATAATATGTAAAATAAGGGCTACTTACCCAGGGCTTCGTCCAGCCCCAAGCTCCCAGCATGTTCCTCGCCACAGCTCTGCCCGCAGCCTGCGCAGTACACTCTGGTCCACGTTGCGGTGATTGACAGCGCCGCTCGCTCAGGCGCAGTACAGGCCAGCCTCCAGGTCGGCCTGACGTCATCACCGCGGACCGGGAGGCAGAGCTGTGGCGAGGGACATGCTGGGGAGCTTGGGGATGGACGAAGCCCCGGGTAAGTAGCCCTTATTTTACGTATTATTGCCCGATAACTCCTTTAAGTGTCCCTTTAAACCTATCTGTGATCAATAATGTGATATGTGTGCATCATTTAGTGTCACGGCTGCTTGTGTCTAGTAAAACTGGTGAGGAGGAATAAAACCAGTCCAATCAGCCAATAGATTTTTACTGCTAAATAGTAATGAGTATGAATTTTGCACAACCGTAATTTTGCATCGTAATTCGCAATTATGACGCAAAATCATAATGCAAATTTTTGGAAAAAAATCTTAATTTCGTTTGTAAACATATTCAGGAACCATAATTTTGCCTTTTCACGTAATTTTGTGCCGACTTTATCGGTTAATAGCAAAGCCATAACATTGGGAATAAGCAAAAAAAAAAAAACATTTTCAAAAAATACCTCGTAGTTTTTGAGATAATTGATTTTGAAAATGCAAAGGAAAAATGGTTTGGTTTTTAAACCATTTTTTCTTTGCATTTTGCAAAATCGATTATCTACAAAAAATGACAGGGTCTTTTTGACCTCTGTGCATAGAACTCTCAGTAACGAACATTCCGTACAGATCACCTGGTAGAACTACAGATGTCACCACCAGCGATACATTGCAGAATGTAAATTAGGTAAAGGAAAGCTTTTACAACGGGCAAACACTGACAAAATAATTTATACATTACTATTGTAAAAAAATAAGCAATTTTATCCATCATGTTATCTTCACTTCAGTTGCTTTTTAACTGTATTGTTTATATTGTATTGTCATACTTGGCATACCTTGTATTCTGTTGTACAGCGCCACAGAGAATGAAGGCGCTACATAAATCAATAATAATAATACTGTAATAATCCCTTTGTGTGTTGGAATTTGCTATATTATTTTGTTCATCCGGGCCAGGCCGAGGCAAGAGAGGTTCCAGCCTCAGGGCGCAGTGTAGGAGGGGGCACAGGGCGGAGCTGAGGCAGAGGAGGCGAGAGAGGCTTCAGCCTCAGGGCGCAGTGTAGGAGGGGGGTGCAGGGCGGGGCCAGGCAGAGGCGAGAGAGGCTTCAGGCTCAGGGCGCAGTGTAGGAGGGGGGTGCAGGGCGGGGTCAGGCAGAGGCGAGAGAGGCTCCAGCCTCAGGGCGCAGTGTAGGAGGGGGGTGCAGGGCGGGGCCAGGCAGAGGCGAGAGAGGCTCCAGCCTCAGGGCGCAGTGTAGGAGGGGGTGCAGGGCGGGGCCAGGCAGAGGCGAGAGAGAGGCTCCAGCCTCAGGGCACAGTGTAGGAGGAGGCACAACTCACTAAGCTATCGTTCCCTTATTGTGTTTGAAGCAGAGAGAAATAAGAAGGGGATACATGACAGTGACTGCAAGCCAGATAACTAGAGATTTAGGTGTTGGGGGCCCTGGGGCGCCTCTTAGTCTAATAGCAATCAGTGTGTGACTTCTGGGGTGGGAGGGATGGAGGGGCCTCTTAGTGTCATAGCAATCAGTGTGTGACGGCTGGGGTGGGAGGGATGGAGGGGCCTCTTAGTGTAATAGCAATCAGTGTGTGATGGCTGGGGTGGGAGGGATGGAGGGGTGCACTTTGGTGTCTTAGCCTTGGCTGCTGGAGGACCTTGTCCCGGCTCTGTTGTTCATTCTTACTCTGTACAGTGTCACAGAATATGTTGGCACTTTATACATCACTAATATTTATATATTTATATTCCCATTATGACGCTGCTATAGACATTCTGTATGGGAAGACCTTACGCTGGGGGTAAGTAATAGTTTATAGCGGGGCTACAGCGGAATGCCAAGTTAGAGCCAAATAACCTGCTTTAGCCTCAGCAGTTTATACCTGAAAATTTCAATTTCATTGGTTAATGGTGCTTTAAATACAGGAGAGGAGCCATTATTTGCTGACATAAAAGTCTGGGGAGCGGCGAGGGATTGCGGCGGTGCTGGCGGAGGTTGCCTGTGCGTCCGTTTCCCTCCTCCGTGTTGCTGATTTAATAAAGTTGTAACTGCCAACACGCATTATACAGCACCTCTATAAGCTCCTGTGTTTACTAATACGACTGCGCGATCCCAGGGAACATTACGGCGTAATGGCGTTTCATATCACTTCTCTGGGAGTAATATCAAGCGACAAGATAATGAGCAAGCTATTTAGTCCCAGGAACGCCGCGCTGCCGAATAAGAGATGCACGTTTTGTCGGAGTTAAGAGGAGCCTGTACGCATCAGAGGTTGTTAGCGAAAATTGCAAAGAGGGAAAGAAAAAAAAATCGCTATGAAATATTGATTCACTGACGGGGCATTCAGGCAAATGGCACTTGCAGGCGAAGCGTTAAAAATAAACGGTAAGTGGCGAGCGAGAATCATTCCGTGCGGGAGAGGAAGAGCGAAGGGGGAAGAGGATGGAAAGATTGGTTCTGCGATGATAATGTGTCATTGTGAGAAAGTGCTTTTCTGAAAAGCCCGCTGAGTTTCCTTCCTGATAAAACATTACATCTGATTGAGATGATTCTGGGGCCATTAAGTCCATTTTGTAAGCCTGGCACCATCACGATTGGTAGATAGGAAGAGGCGGCGCGCTCTGGTGGGATTCTGGTGTGAAAGGAAGATCTCGTGTACACCAGGAGAAGGCTGGCAGGGGACCATCACACTCTGGGTCAAAGATTAGTAAAAGCATATATATATAATATTATATATATATATCCTACACTCAGGGCTGGATTTACCTTAAAGCGGATCCGAGGTGAACTTTTACTCATTGCATAATTGTGTTCCTTTCCTATTGTTTATAGGACATTCCTCAAGCCAAATACTTTTTTGTTTTTATACTCTAACTCCCTATAAACTAAAAAAGCCACGCCCACAGGTTTTCAGAGAGCCTTGGCAGTAGCAAGGGCTCATGGGAGCTCAGTCTGGGCAGGAGGAGGGGGAGATATTACTAGCCATTGATTTCAGAGGCAGAGGGGAGGAGGGAGGAGGAGAGGGGGATTAGGCTGAGTGCTGAAGATGCAGATAAGCCTGCCTCTGTGTAATGTTTATAAACAACATGGCCGCTGTCATTGGATCACAAGAATAAATAATCATATTCTATTAAAGCTGTTTGCAGCTAGATTTGCTGTGTAAACCATCTAAACTGTAGGTAACATATATAGACAAGTTACTTGTTACAGTTAGTTTTTCATCTCGGATCCGCTTTAAGGCACTGTAGACACGTGCCTAACTGCCTACAGGCGCTTATGATAGAAAGGCAGCTCACTCCCTCTCCAAGTTCCTCCCTCCCTCCTTTCCTATGCAGAGTCCTGTAAATGAGAGGTAACTCACCCAGCTCTTGGCATTCCACTAACCAGATCTCCCTCCAGCTACCTAATACTAAAGGGCACCTCTAGCTACTTAATACTGAGGAAAGCTCTGGCTACCTAATACTGAGGAGCAACTGTAGCTTCCTATGAGGGGTAAGGGAGAAGTGACAGCTGGTCTAGCCAGGCCAGCACACTAGGGTGCCAGGGCATCTGTGCCTATAAGCTCCTGTGATGTAAATCCGGGCCTGCATGCATAGAGGGCGGAGTCTAGGGTGCCAGGACATCTGTGCCTATAGGCTCCTGTGATGTAAATCTGGGCCTGCATGCATGGAGGGCGGAGTCTAGGGTGCCAGGACATCTGTGCCTATAGGCTCCTGTGATGTAAATCTGGGCCTGCATGCATGGAGGGCGGAGTCTAGGGTGCCAGGACATCTGTGCCTATAGGCTCCTGTGAGGTAAATCCAGGCCTGCATGCATGGAGGGCGGAGTCTAGGGTGCCAGGACATCTGTGCCTATAGGCTCCTGTGATGTAAATCCGAGCCTGCATGCATGGAGGGCGGAGTCTAGGGTGCCAGGACATCTGTGCCTATAGGCTCCGGTGATGTAAATCCGGGCCTGCATGCATGGAGGGTGGAGTCTAGGGTGCCAGGACATCTGTGCCTATAGGCTCCTGTGATGTAAATCCGGGCCTGCATGCATGGAGGGCGGAGTCTAGGGTGCCAGGACATCTGTGCCTATAGGCTCCTGTGAGGTAAATCCAGGCCTGCATGCATGGAGGGCGGAGTCTAGGGTGCCAGGACATCTGTGCCTATAGGCTCCTGTGATGTAAATCCGAGCCTGCATGCATGGAGGGCGGAGTC
This sequence comes from Hyperolius riggenbachi, assembly GCF_040937935.1. Lineage (NCBI taxonomy): Eukaryota > Metazoa > Chordata > Amphibia > Anura > Hyperoliidae > Hyperolius > Hyperolius riggenbachi. The sequence continues at coordinate 236,902,875 of NC_090657.1, forward strand.
TAGGGTGCCAGGACATCTGTGCCTATAGGCTCCGGTGATGTAAATCCAGGCCTGCATGCATGGAGGGTGGAGTCTAGGGTGCCAGGACATCTGTGCCTATAGGCTCCTGTGAGGTAAATCCAGGCCTGCAAGCATGGAGGGCGGAGTCTAGGGTGCTAGGACATCTGTGCCTATAGGCTCCTGTGAGGTAAATCCGGGTGTGCATGCATGGAGGGTGGAGTCTAGGGTGCCAGGACATCTGTGCCTATAGGCTCCTGTGATGTAAATCCAGACCTGCATGCATGGAGGGCGGAGTCTAGGGTGCCAGGACATCTGTGTCTATAGGCTCCTGTGAGGTAAATCCGGACCTGCATGCATGGAGGGCGGAGTCTAGGGTGCCAGGACATCTGTGCCTATAGGCTCTTGTGATGTAAATCCGGACCTGCATGCATGGAGGGCGGAGTCTAGGGTCCCAGGACATCTGTGCCTATAGGCTCCTGTGAGGTAAATCCAGGCCTGCATGCATGGAGGGCGGAGTCTAGGGTGCCAGGACATCTGTGCCTATAGGCTCCTGTGAGGTAAATCCGGACCTGCATGCATGGAGGGCGGAGTCTAGGGTGCCAGGACATCTGTGCCTATAGGCTCTTGTGATGTAAATCCGGACCTGCATGCATGGAGGGCGGAGTCTAGGGTGCCAGGACATCTGTGCCTATAGGCTCCTGTGAGGTAAATCCAGGCCTGCATGCATGGAGGGCGGAGTCTAGGGTGCCAGGACATCTGTGCCTATAGGCTCCTGTGAGGTAAATCCGGACCTGCATGCATGGAGGGCGGAGTCTAGGGTGCCAGGACATCTGTGCCTATAGGCTCCTGTGATGTAAATCCGGGCGTGCATGCATGGAGGGCGGAGTCTAGGGTGCCAACACATGTGTGCCTTTAGGCTCCGGTGATGTAAATCCGGGCCGGCCTACGCTATATCCTGCAGCCACTGAGCGAGCTCTACTTCCTGTAGAATCTGATGCTGGCGATATACAGCTTATTTATAGCTCCAATCTGTCCCTCCTTTGAAAGGAACATGCCCCCTTTGGGAACCATGTTCCTCTGTCCCTCTTTTTTCCTCATGTGTCCCTCTTTCAGGGCTGATGTACAGATCTATGCCAACATTTGTATTTTTCCACTTAAAAATGTGTTTAGTCGACTTTAAGCTTTACCCCCCATCCTTTACATTGATGCAGCACGGTGGCGTAGTGGTTAGCGCTCTCGCCTAGCAACACTGGGTTCCCAGTTCAAATCCCAGCCAGGTCAACATCTGCAAGGAGTTTGTATGTTCTCCCCATGTCTGTGTGGGTTTCCTCTAGGTACTCTGGTTTCCTCCCACCCCAAAAAACATACAGATAAGTTAATTGGATTCCCACTAAATTGGCCCTAGACTACGATACATACACTGCACCATACTTACATAGACATAGGACTATGGTAGGGATTAGATTGTGAGCCCCTCAGAGGGACAGTTAGTGACAAGACAATATACTCTGTACAGAGCTGCGGAAGATGTTTGCGCTATATAAATACTAAATAATAATAATAATAATAATGCATTTCTTGGTCCACATAGCTCTGTCTGTTGTCCTTTTCTATCCTCGTTCCCCCAGCCCCCATAATCACTCCTTGACAAATTGGACTTTTAGCTAGTCTCATTTCCAAATTGAGGCCAATTAAGTACGCACTAGTGTATGAGATCCGTAATGAAATGTAATATGAGTCCCCTCCTCTAAAGTGAATGCATAATTTTATACAATGGTCACTCTACAAAGCCTGCTGTAGGTACATAAAGTGATGAGGGGGCCTACATGATGTTTCTTGGTGACTGTAAGAATAAGTGAGCGGAAGCGATATTCAGTCTTGACTGAGGCGAAACTGAACCTGAGGGTTAGTTGACGCGGGTCACAGCAGAGTGGCTTAACTTGCCTTGGCCGCCACCTTTGACATCAGCACTTCATGCCCCTTTACATTCTCCAAGATACCTCCTGCTTCACAGCTGGTAGGAGGAAGTATCGGGAGGATGTAGAGGGACGTGGAGCGCTGGTGTCAGAGGTGGCAACCAAGGGGATGTCATCGCTTGCATCAACTTACACAGTTTCAGTATCCCATTTCGCCATTGCCCAGTCATCCTTACGATGGATGTTTCCTGTCTGTGACTGCAGACATGGTGCACGGTGTTCCTCTGACCACCAGTCTAGCAAAGCAGCAGCTAATGATGGGCTGAAGTTAGACAAAGATGACATAAATTCACATTTCATTTCACAATCTTCTACAGGAAGGAATTTCATCACAGGGGCTCGGCTGCCAAAACTAACACAATGCATAGATTTAACAGACTCCGGGCTCCCATCAGTCACCGGTCTGCACATCCAACGTTTGTTTAAACTACAGCAGAATTTGAACAGATAAAGCAAATGTTGTTCTGGAATATTTTCCTGTGGAGTAATAACCCAGCGACGTAACAAAACCACCATAAAAGGCTGAGAGAGGACAGTAATGGAAATATAAAGAATCCCCAGTCTGAGGGGCTCATTGCCAAGTTTACTGGAACTGGGGGATGCTCAAGTTGCAAACAGGAAAGCCTTTAAACACAGGCCTCAGAGCTTAGTGTCTCTTGCCGTTACTCCACTTGCGCTAATGGTCCCTGGCAGGTGCAGGCAATTTGTCTAGGAGAAAGTGGGTGTGATAGGAGAAAGTGACAGGCAGATTCAACTGCCATTTAGATCCACAGAGAGACTAGAAAAATGGTATTGTTGGCTGGACCTATACTGCTGGGATCTTCACTGTGACTTGAATACAGTAGATGTGGTATAATTTGACAGTTACACCAGCGGTGGTGGGAAGCATGAAACGTCAAACAATAACCAGCAAACACAAAATGTGGGTTTGAGAAGTTGTCCACAAGGCACTGTATGATACTCTATTTAATGGTCAAAGAAATCCAACATTTTGAGACCACCTGGGTCTCTTGATCAAGGCAACAATTTCAGTTTAATATCATGTTGGTGCACTTGTGTACACAGCAGTGTTCACTGTTCCAGCGGCTGGGTACTAAATAAACAAAATAAGTGCCGACTCCTTTGTCTGTCTTTTGGCTCTTCTTTAGTCTGGTAGCGTCATCCAGCACAAGAGTCTAAGCACTTGCCATGTTGGCTTACTCTGCAATTACCATAAGGAGTGAAAGCAAGAAGTTTTAAATCAGGATGATACCATTTATTGGCTAACTAAAAATTAATAAGAATAAACAAGCTTTCGGCCTTGCAGCCTTCGTCGGGCTTACATCTTGTTAGTTTGCAGGCTGGTGGTACAGACAGCTATAGACATGCAACATCAAAAGGGAAAACAGATTTTTTTTCAAGCATAAATACATCATTATTTAAGATGCCTTAAGTGAAACAGAACATCCAAATGGGGTGAGAAGTTGTTAGCTGAGATAAGGATCCTTGTTTACTCCATGCTCACAGACCTAAGCTTTAGTTTGGATGTAATACTTTCGTCCATCCTACCTGATCACCTTCTATGGTCCGATCCCATAGATCAGGGGTAGGGAACCTTGGTTCTCCAGCTGTTAAGGAACTACATGTCCCACAATGCATTGCAGGAGTCTGACAGCCAAAGTCATGATTAATAAAGGCAAATGCATGCTGGGATTTGTAGTTTTATTACAGCTGGAGAGCCAAGGTTCCCTACCCCTGCCATAGATCCTCCACAGGGACTTCTCTGTCCTAGACTCGGGAGCCTGGTAACACTCCGTGTTGAGAAAAGCCAATGTTCAGCAACTCCATTCCATAAAGTATGGTGCTGAAGTTTCTTTCCACTGATCAACTATTTGTTTCCAAACCACAAGAGAGAACATTTTATGGGTCTACTCAATAGCCTAAATTCTCAAATGTCAAGAGAAGCAGAGCAGGACACCGGTTCCAAAATGCAAAAGACTTTGATCTCCTTAGGAAACAATACACACACACCGGAGGTGATGAAGTGTCCTGACAGCAGTTTCACAGGTCTATCCATTTCTTCAGAGGCCTCTGGCCTGCATATCTTGGCATGTATGGATTAAATATTTTGTTGCCGAAGAGCATGGTTTGGCCTTGGTAGCCATATGGATGGTCATATACATTACTCACATTTTTTTTTGACTGAGAGAGCCAAATCTACTAACGTTTAATCCTCTTTCCATAAGCCTAAGACTTATCACATTCCAAAAAGAGTGGGCATAAGTAGATCTAGTCAACCCACATCTACAACAACTCTTTCCACTCCATTCTCCCTACTTTTTGAACAGAACAAGGTACCATTGAGGGGCTCCATCTGAAAATGGTGCACGGTGTTGCCGCTAATCCCTTTGTCGCTTATCGCTATTTAACGTTAAAGCCTTATCGTTATTTAGCTCTGTTTTTTTTTTTTGAAAATTAGCGTTAACACACAGAACCCTCTCTGTACCTATCCCTAACCCCTAGACCCCCCCTGGTGGTGCCTAACCCTAACCACCCCCCTGGTGGTGCCTAACCCTAAATCTCCCCTGGTGGTGCCTAACCCTAACCTTGACAGTGTTACTTTAAATCCATTCACCGTTTTGCAGTTAAATAACGTCTGCTGTTTGGCATATGAATGGCGCTATTGATAAATAACTTTACTGTGCGCCGGTTTTCTTCTTTTTTTCCTGTGCGCCATTATTATGCAGTACTAACGATAAATAGCGATAAGCGTATCTTTTTAATGTGGCGCCATTTTTATGCATAGGCGCTGTGTGCCATTATTCACTGATCCGCCATTGAGGTACCAGTTTGTCTTACATTAGTTGCAGACTAGAGCTTGCCGGGACCCATATGTCCCTTCGAGCATACTGCCAAAGCACCACCTCCATCCTATCATCCAGATCTGTCTTCTAGCCTTCATATCCTCTGCAATGCATCACATTCATGTCCTTGCCCTGAAATTGATGTAGTCTGGCTAGGGCTTTCTTTAGCATTGTATGTGAAGTCAAGTATGTTTCAAACTTGGGAATTTGTTTTTAGGTTGTTAATGAAGCTGGCAACCTGTAATTTACCTAAAGGTGTTGAAGGTGAGGCTGAGCCATTTATTAGATGACACAATCTGGTCTCCCCATCTTACTTATTTGCAAGGAACCAGTCCTTAGACTGTCCAGGGATAAAATCCTGATTTTCACCAAGTCTTAGCGAAGGCAATCGACTTTTTGTAGGCTTTTATCACTTTCAGAATTCTTCAGAATTTCATTCTTCATTAGTCTGGTGTCATCTACATGGCCATTTCTACGGCCGTGCGGGGCGTGCCGCCGCCCGGGGCGCTGCTGGGAGGGGGGCGTTGTGATGGAGGGGGGAGTCGCAGCCGCGGGGAGGGCTGCCCGACCTCTCCCTCCCTCTCCCCGGGCCGCCCTCCATGTGATCCCCCCTCGAACGGACTCGGAGTGCAGAGTTATTATGCGCAGGGAAGCACCTCGCTGGCTCCACGCGCTGCTCTCTCGCCGCCAGTCTCCTCTCTCTGCCTACACGCTGATACACACACACGCTGCTTCCTGTTTAGCAGCGTGTGTGTGTATCAGCGTGTAGGCAGAGATGAGACTGGCGGCGAGACAGCAGTGCGTGGAGCCAGCGAGGTGAGTAGTTTTCTATAGCGCTTCCCTGCGCATAATAACTCTGCACTCCGAGTCCGTCCGAGGGGGGATCGCATGGAGGGCGGCCCGGGGAGAGGGAGGGAGGGAGAGGTCGGGCTGCCCTCCCCGCGGCTGCGGCTCCCCCCTCCATCATGGGGGGCACCTACCTAACCTATACTGGGGCAGCTACCTATCTAACCTATCCTGGGGGGCACCTACCTATCTAACCTATCCTGGGGGCACCTACCTAATCTAACCTATACTGGGGGGCACCTACCTAATCTAACCTATACTGGGGGGCAGATACCTAATCTAACCTATACTGGGGGGCAGCTACCTAATCTAACCTATACTGGGGGGGCACCTACCTAATCTAACCTATACTGAGGGGGCAGCTACCTAATCTAACCTATACTGGGGGGCACCTAGCTATCTAACCTATACTGGGGGGCACCTACCTAATCTAACCTATACTGGGGGGCACCTACCTATCTAACCTATACTGGGGGGCACCTACCTAATCTAACCTATACTGGGGGGCACCTACCTAATCTAACCTATACTGGGAGGCACCTACCTAATCTAACCTATACTGAGGGGGCAGCTACCTAATCTAACCTATACTGGGGGGCACCTACCTATCTAACATATACTGGGGGCACCTACCTATCTAACCTATACTGGGGGGCACCTACCTATCTAACCTATACTGGGGGGCAGCTACCTATCTAACCTATACTGGGGGGCAGCTACCTATCTAACCTATACTGGGGGCAGCTACCTATCTAACCTATACTGGGGGCACCTACCTAACCTATACTGGGGGGCAGCTACCTATCTAACCTGGGGGGCAGCTACCTAATCTAACCTATACTGAGGGGGCAGCTACCTAATCTAACCTATACTGGGGGGCAGCTACCTATCTAACATATACTGGGGGGCACCTACCTATCTAACCTATACTGGGGGGCACCTACCTATCCTATACTGGGGGGCAGCTACCTATCTAACCTATACTGGGGGGCACCTTCCTATCTAACCTATAGTGGGAGCATTAACTCATCTAACCTGTATTGGGGGCACCTACCTACCTAGCTAGTCTATACAGGTGACAACTATACTGGCTACCTATATTGAAGGCACCTACCTAACCTATACTGGGGGCATCTACCTATCTAACCTATGCGGGGGGCAACTATTCTGGCTACCTATATTAGAGGCACCCACCTAGCTAACCTGTACTGGGGGCACCTAACTATCTAACTTATAACGGGGACGCCTGCCTATCTAACCTCTACTGTGGGCAACTATACTGGCTACCTATACTGGAGGCACCTATCTGGCTAACCTATACCGGAGGCAACTATACTGGCTCACCTATGCCTGGCTACCTATACTGGGGGGACCTATAGCTGGCTACCTATACTGGGGTACCTATTCTGGGGGAATCTATACTGAGTGCAACTAGACCTGGCTAACCTACACTGTGGGCACCCATACCTTGCTTCGGGGGGGGGGGGGGGGGGGGGCGCAATTTTCACACCCTCGCCCTGGGTGCATTTTAGCCTAGAAACTGCACTGATCATCTACCACAAGAGTCTGAGTAGCCACCATGTTGGCTTAGTGGCAATTACCATAAGGAGTGATGATCTTTAGTTTGGATGCACTTTTCCCCACCCAACTGATGCAATGCCAAACAACTACTGACGACAACCACCTGTAAGTTAATGGAGTTGGGCCAATCAAAATAGACAGATTTTATAGGTCTTATTTAATACAATTTGCATGAAATTTGGATGAAACCAGAATTGCATCTCATGGACCATCCTTAGTACTCCAATCTGGCCTGTCTCCTAGTTACCATCAGTGATCATTAAGCAATCCCAGGCAGCGATTTATTCTGGGTGTGGTCTATTAGCAAGGCTGTTTGTAAGCAAAGGCGTTCCAGGCTATTGCTTGGAGTGCCATTGGTCCTGGTGGGGATGCCATGTCCCTGATTAAGCTCCACTCTAAACAAAGCCACACCTCCCGAAAAAAGCCATGCCCCAAAGGCATTTGTACCTCCTTCTGTCCCCCTGTGCCACCAGGCTCCTAGACCCTCCCCAGGCTCTAGGGCAATCGCCTAGGTTTGCTTGTGGATGATCCAGCTCTAGTGTAAACGCAGAGAATAGCGCAGCAGAAGCTGTGCTCTCACCTCCCCTCTAGAGTCCAGTGCTGTGCCTGTGGGACCATCATGTCTGTTTTCTGCTCCCTCTAGTGCTGGCACCTCACTCTCCTCATGTGGTGTGTTATCACGTTACATGCAGTAGGTGATGTCGGCCACTAGGCTGTGCAGTGAGCAGACATGTGGCAGCACAGCACTGGACTCCAGCAGAGAGGTGAGAGCACAGCTTCTGCTGCGCTATACTCTGCATTTACACACTAAGCTGGGGGAGTGCAGGAAGGGGATGGGGACAGACAGGATGGTCACACAGGCACAGCACTGGACTCCAGCAGAGAGGTGAGAGCACAGCTTCTGTTGCACTATACTCTGCATTTACACACTAAGCTGGAGGAGTGCAGGAAGGGGATGGGGACAGACAGGATGGTTACACAGGCACAGCACTGGACTCCAGCAGAGAGGTGAGAGCACAGCTTCTGCTGCGCTATACTCTGCATTTACACACTAAGCTGGGGGAGTGCAGGAAGGGGATGGGGACAGACAGGATGGTCACACAGGCACAGCACTGGACTCCAGCAGAGAGGTGAGAGCACAGCTTCTGTTGCACTATACTCTGCATTTACACACTAAGCTGGAGGAGTGCAGGAAGGGGATGGGGACAGACAGGATGGTTACACAGGCACAGCACTGGACTCCAGCAGAGAGGTGAGAGCACAGCTTCTGTTGCACTATACTCTGCATTTACGCACTAAGCTGGGGGAGTGCAGGAAGGGGGTTTGTAATGTAATGTGACAAGATCGGTGGGCTGTTTGTATTTCAGGGACTCCTTGCATTATGCATTCACCTTATATGGCACATGGTTTACATTTTCTAGTGTGTGCATGTTTTTGGGGTTGCGGGGGGGGGGAGGGCTGACACAGGACTCCTTGCCTGGGGTGACAAAATAGGCTAGAACCGGCCCTGTCTATTAGCCGCACCTTCCAGTTTCGGCAGTCTATTGGCTGTAGAAAGAGATCTGAGTGGTTCTGCCATTATTCACTACAGAAAAGCTTCTGTTTACAGCAGAGTGCTTCTTTTCCTATATATAATGTATGCTTTTAACCTAGCAACAAACTTATGCATAATATACATGAGAAGCAACTCCATTTCCCATCCTCTCTGTGTTTAATGCTGAAGGGTAAATGTATACATTTATAATGACACCTCCATTCATTATTGAAGCGCGTTCCGTGTTCGCTTGCAACATGCCAATTTCATGCTCTCTTTAACAATGCGTCACGTGTTTTCCCTCTGTGCACGATGGCGGGCTTACTCAGACTTTAACATATTCCATACACGTGTGTTCAGGTCACTTGTGATTAAATATGAACTAGATTGAGCTGTATAGGCGATTGCTCAGACAACTTTTTTTCCGTCCTTGAGAATGGTTGCATTATTTTGGGTCATGGTGTCATCCAGTGGTGGCGCTAGTGCCTAGGGTTGGATTGGCTCATATCCGTACCTCCGTATAAGTCAGCACCATTGTTCTCAGGAAGTGCGCCCTGTTAGCACCAGTTCACATAGTCAGTAGGGTGGCAGTGCATCCACCACTTACCATTAAAGATCCTTGGAACCATTGCCCCATTCCTTAGTGGTAATTGGTAAGGCTGGGTCCACACTAGACCCGGTTGCAGGACGGACACTGCAGTCCGGATCAGGGGAAGTACCCACCGTACTGCAAACTGATGAAAGTGCATCAGTTTTGCATCAGTTTTGTATCAGTTTCCGTTCAGGTTTTTCCCTGACAGAAAACGTCTCTATCATTAGGAAGAAGTGGGAGGATTTTTTGGGCCAATCATAAAGCTCAGGCTATCCGTTTTCACATCCGTTTTTTGCCTGTGGAGCTGGAGATGCGTTTTCTCATTGCTTTCACTACCCCTGCGTGTATCCGTGGTCCTGATCCGTTGCGTGAAAATGCAGCAGGTCCGGACCTTCCGTTCAGGTTTTGAAAACGGATCCCCGCAAACGCAGATGGATCCGTTTTTTACTTGGGTGAGGCTGGCTGCTATTTTAAACATTAGTATCCGGGACTCCGTTTTTCATCAGGTTTGAAAAACGCAGCCACGGATACGTTTCCGGACCTAGTGTGGACGCAGCCTAAGTGGTGGATGCACTGTCCCCCTGTTGGTTCCCCCATTCTTAATTCTGTTTTAAGAAGACAAACTTCTGTTTTGCCTACCTGTAAAAGGGCAACCAAATCTTTACTTGTAGAAAATATGGACACTTCACAAAAGTGATACTCCAATGACCGGACCTCTCCTGAAAGTTACATTTCGGCTTAGTAAGATTCCGCCCTTGCAAATTGCAACTCCGTGCTTTAAACAATCTGTCAATTTAAAGCCAATCACAGGGCGCTGTGTTTATTGTGATTTTTATGACCGGACGGCTCAAGACATCCAAATAAACAGCTTGTTCAATCATGTGCTATGTGAGAGGCATTCTGGGCCACGTCTGGCAGGCCGGGCGCTGTCAGATGTATTGTTCATGGACGCAGTCATGTTACGCGGTGCCAAAGCTGCGGCTTTCTGCGGTGGCTTCGCTGGCTGAGAATTACCTTATGTGGCAGCCTTGGAAGCACATCTGACTGTTCTAACAATCCGCCATTCAGAAATTGTGGCTTTCTTTAAACGGCAGCTTATAGGCTTATAGGCTTCCTTCTGAAGGGCGTAATAAAAGTCATTAATCCGGAGCATCAAACTGAATCAATATTATGCTTCTCTCCTAGCTGACCGGCTCCCGGGATTATTCCATTCCCTACAGGTGGGTCCACATCTCGCAGAGAATGTCCCCCGCCGCATGGACTCGTGCATCTCAATAAATCAGAATTTATTTCTGGAATTCAGTTCTGAAAGTGAAACTCATATATATCTCAAAGAGATGGACAACAGTGAAACCGTCCAGAGAAAAGCGAGAGCCTTACGGGGTCTTATTCAAGTGAGTTTCTCTCCTCAAATTTCTCCTAGGTGATAATTTTTCACAAGGCAGCACGGTAGCGTAGTGGTTAGTGCTCTCGACGGTTCAAATTCCAGCCAGGTCAACATCTGCAAGGAGTTTGTATGTTCTCCACATGTCTGTGTGGGGTTCCTCTGGGAACTCCGGTTTCCTCCCACATCCCAAAAACATACAGATAAGTTAACTGGCTTCCCCCTAAATTAGCCCTAGACTACAGAACATACACTACACAATACATACATAGACTATGGTAGGGATTAGTGTGAGCCCCTCTGACAGTTAGTGACAAGACAGTATTATACTGTGTACAGCGTTGAGTAATATGTTGGCGCTATATAAATTCTTAAATAAATAAACAAACATTTTATTAAAAATGCCTTTTAAAGTGTACCTGAGATGGGACTACAGGCTATATTTATTCTTAACTGGGGCTTCCTCCAGCCCCATGAGGCTCGTGGACTCCCTTGCCGTACTCACCGGTCGCTCTGTTCTGTTTTAATACTCTGTGGTAATCCGGGTACGCCCATGCGCACGCTCCCGCTACGCTCCCGTGCCCATGAGCGTTCTGCATCTGCGCAGTAGTACTGCCAGATAACCGGTGAGGAATAGAAGAGAACGGAGCAACCAGAGAGGACAGCGAGGGAGCACCTTATTGGGCTGGAGAAAACCCCAGGCAAGTATAAATATAGCCTGTAGTCCCATCTTAGGTTTACTTAAAGGGAAGGTCCGAGCAATTTAAAAATAAAAAACTCACTTACCTGGGGCTTCTTCCAGCCCCCTGCATCCGTCCTGTGCCCTCACCGCAGCTCTGGAGGCTCCAGGTCCCCTCCGGTGGAGAAGCCGACCTCACCAGGTTGGCTTCTGGAGTCGGCTTCTACAGCGCCTGCGCAGTACAGTCCAAATGATGTCAGTGCGACTCAGAGCCGCTCGCGCAGGCGCAGGGAGCATCCTGCGCCGGAGGGGACCCTGGACCACCAGCGGTGAGCGGAGCTGCGGCGAGAGCACAGGATGTCTGGCAGGGGCTGGAGGAAACCCCAGGTAAGTAGATTTTTTTATTTTTATACAGCTCGGATGTGTCTTTTAAAGCCGCCAGCAAGTAAGAAAATACTCTTGTTAATTAATTTTATAATAAATAATTTTGACAGAACCTTTTCACCTACTTCTTGATGCTTTTAAAATTGTAGAGTTTTGAAAAGTTATGTTAAACACAGATACAAATTATCTCCCAGGAGAAAACTCAGGAGAAAAAGTGAATTGGATTGGGCCTGTAGTTTAGTAAGGTAAATTAACAGCAATAAGAGGTATTGGAGTAAATAAATCATACCCACAAAAGTGTGCCACACCAGTGGGCAAGGTGAGGAGAATAAAGCAACCTCACTCAGGTTCAAAAGTTGCTCACTGCAGGGATGGGCCACAAATCAACCTCCACTCAGCGTGGATTAAAACATTATACAATTGTTCAGAGGCGCCAAAGTGAAATAAAAGATTTAAAAAGTTTAAAAAGAGGAGGCCGTACCTCCTCCAAAAACACTCCGAAATGCAAAACCTTATTGGTCTAAAAATACACGTTTCTCGGGTCTAAGCCTGCTTCATCAGGAATGTGAGAGTGAAATATGAGGAAATCAAATAACTTTTCTATAAATCATATTACCAGGGGAGGACTGGCCAGAGGGGAAGGGGGGAGATTTCCCCCCAGGCTGCCTCTCATTTAATGATTTAGGGCTGGTAAAGGGCCTGGTGCATTCAGGTTTTTGTATAGGGCAATGTGAACCACTAGGTTAGCTGGCTGAGAAAAATAAAAGCAAAATTAGAGAGCAATTAGAGGGCAGGCAAGCTGGTAAATATACACAGCATGATGCAGAGCAGAAGCTAACCTGCAGGGTCCGTGGGTAAAAAATGTGTCCGGTCTCTCACAGTTCCTCTTTGGACATAATTGTGTGTTTGGAGGGGGGTGAGCTTTGGGGAATTAAGGTGGCCATACATCTGTTGACTGGGCGATCAACTGTTTTGATAATTATTATCGAATTCGGTGAAAATCGGTGCCGCCACAAGCATGCCCAATCAATGATTTCACTAATTTCAGGCGGAAATTGGTAGAGTTTGAGATGCTGGGAAATCTCAGGCCGATGTGGTTGATCAGGTGCACAGCGGTAATGGCATGCGATAATCATGAAATACGGACACGACGGAAACCCCTGGCTGTCATCCCTCCAAATGTATTATGTGACCCTGATGCCTGTGCATTTATACTTTCATGCAGCATTGTCCTGCAAGCGTCCGTGCTGTATTTCCGCATTGGCGCCACATGTTGGCACCAGCATATAGCACGTGGGGCGCATGTGTGACGTCATTTAGGCTGAGGCTGCCATGAAAATGGGCCTCTAATTTGTGTTTTCCCCCAGGCCAAAAGGTCCCAGTCCTCCCCTGCATATTACTATATATACTTGAGTATAAGTCTAGAAATTTAGGTTTGATTCCCTTTATAAACGCATAGGGGTCGACTTATACACAAGTCACAGGCAACACTGAGTAATGTGTATACTAAGAGACATTTTTATTTAAAAATAAAAGATAATTAAATATAAAAAAATTAAAGCCTGCAGCAGTGATCAGTAATCAGTAATCTGTCCTGCTTTCTTGCCCACCAATAGAGCTTTCTGTTGGTGGGCAGAAAAGGAGGGCAGATTAATTGGGGTGCTAAGTTGTATGGCTGTGCAGCACACAGTTAAAGTTGCAGTGTGCTGAATTGTAAACATTAGCCTGGTCACTAGAGTGGTGTAAGCCTGTGGTCCTTAAGTGGTTAACAAGGAAAGGGGCGGGAGAAAATAATGGGCTGCATAAAAGGGAGTGAACAATTGCAGCACTTGGGGGCCTGGAGGAGGTATTGGCTGGATGTAAGGGACTGGAGGGCTTAATGGCTTCAACTCTTTATGCAGTGCAGTCATTAGACCCTCCTGAGCCCCAAGTGCAGCCATTAACTTTGCTGGGTAGATTTATACTCGAGTCAATAAAAAATTCCATTCCAGCTTAACCACTTAAGGACCACAGTCTTTTCGCCCCTTAAGGACCAGAGCCTTTTTCTCCATTCAGACCACTGCAGCTTTCACGGTTTATTTCTCGCTCATGCAACCTACCACCTAAAGGAATTTTACCTCCTTTTCTTGTCACTAATACAGCTTTCTTTTGCTGCTATTTGATTGCTGCTGCGAGTTTTAGTTTTTATTATATTCATCAAAAAAGACATGAATTTTGGCAAAAAAATGACTTTTTTAACTTGCTGTGCTGACATTTTTCAAATAAAGTAAAATTTCCTATACATTTGAGCGCAAAAGTTATTCTGCTACATGTCTTTGATAAAAAAAAAACCATTCAGTGTATATTTATTGGATTGGGTAAAAGTTATAGCGTTTACAAACTATGGTGCCAAAAGTGAATTTTCCCATTTTCAAGCATCTCTGACTTTTCTGCGCACCTGTCAGGATTCATGAGGGGCTAAAATTCCAGGATAGTATAAATACCCCCCAAATGACCCCATTTTGGAAAGAAGACATCCCAAAGTATTCAGTGAGAGGCATGGTGAGTTCATAGAAGATTTTATTTTTTGTCACAAGTTAGCGGAAAATGACACTTTGTGACAACAACAACAAAAAAGTTTCCATTTCTTCTAACTTGCGACAAAAAAAAAATGAAATCTGCCACGGACTCACTATGCTCCTCTCTGAATACCTTGAAGTGTCTACTTTCCAAAATGGGGTCATTTGTGGGGTGTGTTCACTGTCCTGGCATTTTGGGGGGTGCCTAATTGTAAGCACCCCTGTAAAGCCTAAAGATGCTCATTGGACTTTGGGCCCCTTAGCGCAGTTAGGCTGCAAAAAAGTGCCACACGTGGTATTGCCGTACTCAGGAGAAGTAGTATAATGTGTTTTGGGGTGACAAAAAATAAAATCTTCTATGAACTCACCATACTCCTAACGGAATACCTTGGGGTGTCTTCTTTCTAAAATGGGGTCATTTGTGGGGTTCCTATACTGCCCTGGCATTTTAGGGGCCCTAAACCGTGAGGAGTAGTCTTGAAACCAAATGTCGCAAAATGACCTGTGAAATCTTAAAGGTACTCATTGGATTTTGGGCCCCTTAGCGCACTTAGGGTGCAAAAAAGTGCCACACATGTGGTACCGCCGTACTCAGGAGAAGTAGTATAATGTGTTTTGGGGTGTATTTTTACACATACCCATGCTGGGTGGGAGAAATATCTCTGTAAATGACAATTGTTTGATTTTTTTTACACACAATTGTCCATTTACAGAGAGATTTCTCCCACCCAGCATGGGTATGTGTAAAAATACACCCCAAAACACAATATACTACTTCTTCTGAGTACGGCGATACCACATGTGTGATATTTTTTTGCAACCTAGGTGCGCTAAGGGGCCTAACGTCCTATTCACAGGTCATTTTGAGGCATTTGGATTCTAGACTACTGCTCACGGTTTTGGGCCCCTAAAATGCCAGGGCAGTATAGGAACCCCACAAGTGACCCCATTTTAGAAAGAAGACACCCCAAGGTATTCTGTTAGAAGTATGGTGAGTTCATAGAAGATTATTTTTTTGTCACAAGTTAGCGGAAAATGACACTTTGTGAAAAAAAAAAACAATACATATCAATTTCCGCTAACTTGTGACAAAAAATAAAATCTTCTATGAGCTCATCATACACCTAACAGAATACCTTGGGGTGTCTTCTTTCTAAAATGGGGTCACTTGTGGGGTTCCTATACTGCCCTGGCATTTTAGGGGCCCTAAACCGTGAGGAGTAGTCTTGAACCCAAATGTCTCAAAATGACCTGTGAAATCCTAAAGGTACTCATTGGACTTTGGGCCCCTTAGCACAGTTAGGCTGCAAAAAAGTGTCACACATGTGGTATCGCCGTACTCAGAAGTAGTAGTATAATGTGTTTTGTGGTATATTTTTACATATAACCATGCTGGGTGGGAGAAATATCTCTGTAAATGACACATTTTTGATTTTTTTTTACACACAATTGTCCATTTACAGAGAGATTTCTCCCACCCAGCATGGGTATGTGTAAAGATACACCACAAAACACATTATACTACTTCTCCTGAGTATGGCGATACCACATGTGAAACTTTTTTGCAGCCTAGGTGCGCTAAGGGGCCCAACGTCCTATTCACAGGTCATTTTGAGGCATTTGTTTTCTAGACTACTCCTCACGGTTTAGGGCCCCTAAAATGCCAGGGCAGTATAGGAACCCCACAAGTGACTCCATTTTAGAAAGAAGACACCCCAAGGTATTCCGTTAGGGGTATGGTGAGTTCATAGAAGATTTTATTTTTTGTCACAAGTTAGTGAAAAATGACACTTTGTGAAAAAAAAACAATAAAAATCCAATTTCCGCTAACTTTTGACAAAAAATAAAATCTTCTATGAACTCATCATACACCTAACAGAATACCTTGGGGTGTCTTCTTTCTAAAATGGGTTCACTTGTGGGGTTCCTATACTGCCCTGGCATTTTACGGGCCCAAAACTGTGAGTAGTCTGGAAACCAAATTTCTCAAAATGACTGTTCAGGGGTATAAGCATCTGCAAATTTTGATGACAGGTGGTCTACGAGGGGGCAAATTTTGTGGAACCGGTCATAAGCAGGGTGGCCTCTTAGATGACAGGATGTTTTGGTCCTGATCTGATGGATAGGAGTGCTAGGGGGATGACAGGAGGTGATTGATGGGTGTCTCAGGGGGCGGTTAGAGGGGAAAATAGATGCAATCAATGCACTGGGGAGGTGATCGGAAGGGGGTCTGAGGGGGATCTGAGGGTTTGGCCGAGTGATCAGGAGCCCACACGGGGCAAATTAGGGCCTGATCTGATGGGTAGGTGTGCTAGGGGGTGACAGGAGGTGATTGATGGGTGTCTCAAGGTGTGATTAGAGGGGGGAAATAGATGCAAGCAATGCACTAGCGAGGTGATCAGGGCTGGGGTCTGAGGGCGTTCTGAGGTGTGGGCGGGTGATTGGGTGCCCGCAAGGGGCAGATTAGGGTCTAATCTGATGGGTAACAGTGACAGGTGGTGATCGGGGGTGATTGATGGGTGATTGATGGGTAATTAGTGGGTGTTTAGAGGAGAGAAGAGATGTAAACACTGCACTTGGGAGGTGATCTGATGTCGGATCTGCGGGCGATCTATTGGTGTGGGTGGGTGATCAGATTGCCCGCAAGGGGCAGGTTAGGGGCTGATTGACGGTTGGCAGTGACAGGGGGTGATTGATGGGTGGCAGTGACAGGGGGTGATTGACGGGTGATTGACAGGTGATCAGGGGGAATAGATGCATACAGTACACGGGGGGGGGGGGGGTTCGGGGGGGGGGTCTGGGGAGAATCTGAGGGGTGGGGGGTGATCAGGAGGGAGTAGGGGGCAGATTAGGGACTAAAAAAAAAAATAGCGTTGACAGATAGTGACAGGGAGTGATTGATGGGTGATTAGGGGGGTGACTGGGTGCAAACAGTGGTCTGGGGGGTGGGCAGGGGGGGGTCTGAGGGGTGCTGTGGGCGATCAGGGGGCAGGGGGAGGGAAATCAGTGTGTTTGGGTGCAGACTAGGGTGGCTGCAGCCTGCCCTGGTGGTCCCTCGGACACTGGGACCACCAGGGCAGGAGGCAGCCAGTATAATAGGCTTTGTATACATTACAAAGCCTATTATACATGCGTGCAGCGGCGATCCGGGTGCTAGTAACCCGCCGGCGCTTCCGAACGGCCGGCGGGTTACAGCGAACGGTGGGCGGAGCCAGTCCCCGGGGGCTGATCGCGTCACGAATGACGCGATCGCCGCATAGCCACTCCCGCAGCCGCCCCCGCCGATGGGCGTATTGCGGTCGTTTGGGCCCGGACTTTGCCGTCGCCCATCGGCTGGGGGCGGTCCTCAAGTGGTTAAGAGAGTTGAATATTGGAGTCGACTTATACACGAGGCTGACTTGTATTCGAGTATATACTGTAACCACTGCCCTACCATATTTCCCCTTAAAAAAACAAATACATTTTCATATATCACGCTCCTCTGATTCACCAATAACTTTATTGCTACGTATCAAACCAAAATGATCTACATAATTTTTTTTCGGCTTTCTAAGGGCGGTACTTTTTGCTAAAAAAATATTTTTTATTAATTTTAAAAGGAAAAATCTGAAAAAAAAATGAATAATGATTTCTCAGGTTTCAACCATAAAAACACACACCGTCTATTTGCCCATCTGTCCTGGCTATTACAACATTTACATTATATCCCTAGTACAATGTATGGTGACAATATTTTATTTTGAAATAAAGTTATATTTTTCCTGTTTTGTGTTTCTCAATACATCAATAATTACATACCGTTATTTGCAAAAATAACAATAATATACACTCATCACATACATATTAAAAAAAGCCCAAAGGTAACTAACTATTCATGCATTTTTTTTTAAATGCTGTCACTTTTTTTAAGTGCTTTATTTTGGTAAATATGGAGGAGGTCGGCGTTCAAAGGTTAATAATTAATGGGGGGATTTTTTTTTTAATGTATGTTGTATTGTGGATTTATTTTTTAATGTATGTTAATTGTGGCTGGATAGTGTAATGGTTAAGGGCTCTGCCTTTGACATGAGAGACCGGGGTTCGAATCCTGGCTAGGTCAAGTACCTATTCAGTAAGGAGTTCAAGGCAAGACTCCCTAACACTGCAGGGTGGCCTCCTGAGCGCGTCCCTGTGGATGCAGCTCTTGAGCGCTTTGAGTCCGACAGGAGAAAAGCGCTATACAAATGTTCAGATTATTATTATTATTATTATTAATTGTATTTCGTTTATTTTTTAACCATTAGACGTCCCTTAACTATCCTGTGTATTGTTAACAGTGCGTATGTACAGTTAACAGTGCACAGGAAGTGTAGTGTAGGTGTGTTTTTTACTTTCATTTTCAGAATCCTGCTGATGCCAGTTATCATTTGTTACAGACACTTTGATCGGCTTTGGCAATACGTGTGCTCCAGAACACAGCAGTACTCAGTGGGACAGTGGTTGGGAAGGTGCGCAGGAGCGTGCACAGGCGTGCGTGGCTGTGAAAACGCAGAAGTAGGTGTATATATACACCCCTGGTCCGCAAGTGAAATTGTCAGGGGCGTATATATACATACCAGGGATCCGGAACCGGTTAAGACATATATGATAGCCAATAAAACCTAAACATTGATTAAGTGTTAACAAATACATATACATACGTACATGCACACATGCGTATACCCTCACATACTCTATATACATGTATACACTCATAGGAACACATATACAGTCCTATATCCAAATAAACACACAAAGCATTGTTGCCATCATAATGCTACTTCATTCAATTAACAAACCCATAAGTATGTGGATCTTTGAAAAATTAAAGGTTATTAAAAAAGGTTTTAAAAAGTACAATGGCCTAAATATTATATGTCCTAATTGGTTTATTAATTGATTGAAGGGGATTATGATCCCAGCCAGGCGAAATGAATGGAGCGTGTATGGCTGGCTAGGGCAGTGATCTGCAAACTTGGCTCCCCAGCTGTTAAGGAACTACAAGTCCCACAATGCATTGCAGGAGTCCGACAGCCACAATTCATAACGGCAAATGCATTGTGGGACTTGTAGTTCCTTAACAGCTGGAGAGCCAAGTTTGCAGATCACTGGGCTAGTGTAATGGCACAGGAGACCTGGGGTCAAATCTCAACCTGTTTAGTAAGTCAGCACCTATTCAGCAAGGAGTCCTTGGGCTAGACTCCCGAACACTGCTACTGCCCATAGAGCGCACCCTAGTGGCTGCAGCACTGGCACTTTGAGACTGTCAGAAGAAAATCACAATGTAAATGTTATTTGTCTTGTCTACAGGCCTTTAGTACTGTAACATGAGCCTTAAAATAGTCGCAAATCCTAACTAGTAACAACAGACAACTGCTAATCAATCCAGCCCAGGCTTACTGAATCACTTGTGACATCCCAATGGGTGATGCCTTTATTAAATTTTGCTCCACTGTCCATTAATCGTTTCTATACATTTTGTGTGAACTTTGTAATATTAGCCAAGCCTGGACTGTACAGTAATATGACATTTTCTCCCCTTAGTGAGGTGATTTGCCTGCTCTGAATGTAGACTGAACTCTCTGTTGATGGCGTATTACAGAGACCTCCGTACACAATCGTACTGAGATCGCTACGCAGACGTCTGGCAGACAGATCAGTCTATAGATGGCAGCCGGACATCCTGCCATTGCCAGATGCACCAGATATAAACCAACATACTGCATCTCACATGGCAATGCTGTTCTCTCTCTACCAGGAGGATATGACAGGACAGTAAATACAAACATTGCACTCCTCACCACAACTCATACCCTCTTCTGGAATTTAAACAGGTGTAAAACTTTTTAGGCATTTGATATAATTTTAAAGGGAATCAGAAAATATACCTAAGATATATTAATTTGTATGTGTAGTAACAATGTATAAAAGTGGTTCGCAACCTGGGATCTGCACGCGTACACCTGGGGGTACATCAGTACCTGTCAGGGGGTCCCCCAGGGGCCACGGACAAAATGAAATGGCGGAGAACCGCTGCATCGGCTGTTAAATCTCCCCCGTAGCGCCGCTATGCCCCATTCACAGGCGCTCGTGCGAGAGATGTGTAGTAGCCTAGCTCTCTGATTGGCCCAAATGCTGTCTGTCACAGCAGTGGCTCCGATTGGCCGCGATGGTGGTGCGGGCGGGTGCACGCACTGCTGTGACAGACAGCATTTGGGCCAATCAGAGAGCTAGGCTACTACACATCTCTCGCACGAGCGCCTGTGAATGGGGCATAGCGGTGCTACGGGGGAGATTTAAAGCAGTAGGATCAGCCATACTATGCCAGGGAAAAAAAACACATATATAAGTAGATAAATACTTGATGTACTTACATAACACATGTATTATACTGTCCACGTTTTGATTTCAGTGAATGTTATATAGTAAATGATGAGAATTCTGTTCCTGGTGGGGTCCATGTCTTTTGCCCACAGTAAAGGCTAACTCGTGATGTCATTTCTGCCCTTTACTTTTTTTTCTTGTCTCCTCCAATCGCTGAGTCGCCTCAGCCCTGCTTGTAAACACAAGTGAGTAGGGGATTAGGTTTCAGCTAGGCAGCTAGGCAGGGAGATAAAGGGAAGAGGAGGAATAGATTATAGATAAAAAGAACCCCCAGCATGCATTTCTTTGGCACGGACTACTAAAGGGCCATTGCTCCTTAAGTATGTGATAACTCCAAATCATAACAGCAGAAAAAGTTTTGCAAGTTTTGAATGTAGGATTAGCATCTTTATTACTTGATACACTCAGACCAGTTGCTGTTGAAATTTGATTTTTATGGTGATGATACCGCTTTAATAGCTGCCTGGTATAATCAAATTGTAGGGCTTGAAAGACAAAAATTGAAACCGAGAGCCCAATCTAACGTAGTATTTTTGATAAAACTGAAAGTGTTAGTATGAATGAAATATACTCACAAGTAAGGGTCACCTCTTAGGCAACCACTGATTAGGGAGGTGGGGAGAATTGTAACCTGACCCCACTCAGGTCTAAAAAGTCGCTTTCTGTAGAAAGAAAAGGATGGGGATACACCCCTCCACCAAGGGTGGACTAGATATGTGGTAAACACGAGAATAAAGGCCCATACACATGTCTGATTTTTTTTAAACGACCCGTCGTTTGGACGTCCCGTCGTTAAGTCGTCCGGACGTCAAATCGGGCGTGTGTACAGTCCGTCGTACAGGTGAACGGGGGGGGGGGGCGGATCATTGGATAGATATATCTGCTCCGGCCACCATTTTCCTGTAGCCAGGAATAGAGGAGCAGGCCACGGGAAGGGGAGGGGAAGGACGTCCAGTGCCATTTGCAGACTGTTGCTGCATGTGGCTGGACGTGTGACAGGAAGCTTTCGCTGTGTATCACTGTATCATAAATACTGATCCCAAAAAGCTTTTATAAAAGCTA
Organism: Hyperolius riggenbachi; assembly: GCF_040937935.1. Classification (NCBI taxonomy): domain Eukaryota; kingdom Metazoa; phylum Chordata; class Amphibia; order Anura; family Hyperoliidae; genus Hyperolius; species Hyperolius riggenbachi. Next base: position 236,924,716 of record NC_090657.1, read on the forward strand.
TTATTAGCAGAAGGAGCGGTGTTATTAAGTGGATACGGAGGCTGGTGGTGGAAAAAAATTGTTCTTTTTTTTCAATCTTTTTCCTTGCTTAGGCCCATAGATTCTTATTGTGTGTGCTGTTATACTGCGTGACTAGTGCAAGGCAATCATACTGTCACTCCTGCCCAGTGCATCTCCACAAACGTGAAAAAAAAAAAAAACGTGTACAATTTGTTCTTTTTTAATCTTTCTCCTTGCTGAGGCCCATAGATTTCACTAATGCCCAGCGCATCACCACAAATCTCATTTGTTAACCATGGGACTACCTGTATTTCGCGAGCATTTGGCTCCACCCACATCATGTCATGGCCACACCCATTCGGTAGGGGGTACATTTGTTTAGGGATGACCGGCAAAGGGGTACATGTGCTGAAAAGGTTGAGAACCACTGATGTATAATAAAAGAAGTAGCACAGATATGAGTTTAGTAGTTGTTGTTTATGCAAAGCTCTCAGACCAAGAATGAGTGGCTGCTGTGCTATTTTCTGAAGAACTTATTTAAGGTTTTACTGCAGGAAAGTTCAAAGGGTTATTAGCTCTGCTCTGTTTCATAGTTTAATATGCAGAGCGTAATTTGTAAATTGCATATATTAGAGAATGGTGAAATGTTATAAAAAAAAAAGCTATATAACAGAAAATAAAAATGAGACTCTCTTCTTTGCTACTAATGTCTATTAGTTATCTGTACTACCCGTATTCATAATACAATTCATTATATCATAAGGTTTCTTTTCATTTCAGTGTCACTTTAGTTTTTGTAAAAATGTTTATTAAAGGGAACCTGAGATGACAAGAAAAAAAAAATTGTACATACCTGGGCCTCCAGCTTGATCCATCATCCCTCGGCGCTGTCCTCCACCTCCTGCGCTCCCGGGTATATTTGGCCAATCGTGGCTTACCACGCATGCACGGGCCCGAAACGCGCACCCGCCCCTGTCACTGGGAGCTCTCTGCACCTGCGCAGTACTACTGAGCAGGTGCAGAACTCTCCTGGCCATGGGAGCAAGGCGGGGGAGTGCGCGCAGCGGCACTGATCATGCACCGACTGGCCAGAGATACCGGGAGTCCTTACGGAAGATCCAGGAAGCAGAGGATGGCGCCAAGGGGCGGTCAGGCCGGAGGGGGCTGGAGGAAGCCCCAGATATGTATGAATTTTTCTTATCATCTCAGGTACTCTTTAAAGAATAAACACCATAAGCAGTCTGCAAAGTGACAGGTCATAAAGACATTTGGGGCTACTTTACTGAGGCATTTGGGGATAATCACACATCAGTACAAAAATCTGTATCGGGACACAGCACCACAGGCCCTCACGTGGTCGGCTACAGTTACATTCTATGCAGTGGCCCATCGCTAATTAACTCAGTCATCTATTAGATGCCCACCAATCCCCTCGCCCAAATCACTTCATCAATTTAGAACTAATATTTAAACATGAAAGAGTGCCCTAAAGCATAATGGGGGTGGGCCACAGCAACAGAGGTGGGGGTGGCCACAGGGATAGGGGCTGGTTTGGTAAGACTTTGGCAAAAACTGCCATGGACACATAACTACATCAGGGTTGGGCAGGCGAGTTAAGCTTTATCTGCAGATTCTTCGTATCAGTGGGGTAGGGATCATGAGGGGCCTGGTCTATGGGGCTAGATGCAAAGGGGGGAGGGGGGGTCTGCGGCCTTGTGGAGGTCCGCAGTGTGCCCCCCAAAATGCAGAGTAACCGCAGTGGAGAAGTGTTTCACCTGTCCAAGCTCCACTGGCTACCTACAGTGTCCAGCCGTCCTCGTCTTCATGACTACAGCGCCCTCTATTGTCACGTTACATTACATGATGAGAGAGGGTGCTCTAATCATCATAGAGACAGTGACGCCTGGAGAAGGAGGATTGTTGGTGGAACCCTGAGAGGCGAGTCACCTCTCTCTTGCTCCACTGCGGCTACTCTGCTACTTTATGGCTACCTATCATGGAGGGGGGCTATTTCAGGCTAGCTATACTGGGGGGAGGGGGGCTCTGGCTACCTATGCTGGGGGCTACCTGAGGCTATTAAATACTGGGAGCACCTCTGGCTGCCTAAAATAGATGTGTGTAAGTCTGACAACCACATTGGGCGACTGTATGGAAGAAGGACAGCACCTGGAGCCAGAGGAGGGCAAGCAGCGGCCACGGCCAGGTAATGTAGAGTGTACTTGTCACCGGGGGGCACCTTGCACATTAGGGGGGACAGAGTCGAGGGTTTCATCTCTTGTCCCGATATTGCTCACCATTACCGATTACCATCTTCAAGCTTGCCCAACCAATTCACCTGTCCAATTTCGCATCGTCTATCAGGCATGCACTTGACAGCCCAGATTTTCATCCGTTTCGATTATAATAATCAAATTGGATGGTGAAGTCGCATTTAAGGTTAGGTAGGAGATTTAAGGTTTAATTTTAAATTTACAATCAGGGAAAGAAATGTAGGGTCAAAGTATTTTATTTGTACCTCTAATTTACCTGTCAAGTTGCAATCAAGTTTACTATAACATTTTTGTTGTTGTTTTTATTATATGACTTCTCTCTTTTTTTTTCCCCAAAGGCTAAAGAAGGGATAAGCAATGGGATGGGGTGGTGGGGGAGGAAAGTGGGTTGATTTTGTACCTGTATGTTCTATGTTTTATATGGAAAACCAATAAATAGTCTCTGTTAAAAAAACAAAGGGATAAGCAGACATTTGATCACCAGCCAGGGAAGGACTCCTTTTACTGTATTTCCTATCACCCCAGAAAATATTGGTAAAAACAGGAACATCATTTATGGATGGTTGTTTCTGTTTTAACAACTAATAAATCCATCTATGTAAACACTAAATTGTAGCGTGGGAATGGTTTGATCGCGGAAATTAACATGATGGGCAGTTACGAGGCTCCAATGGATTTTCCCCACTTTAAGGGAAAACTGGCTCCAGCCATAGTTGGGATGCTTTCCATCGCACCAGTGCTGCCAACATTTCGGCGAGTATAACTTTATGTCTTTTTTCCATTCTGTACAGCAGTGTTTAGCATGTGGCAGTCTGTGAAACCCCCAGAACCATGTTTAGGAGACATTACATGATATTAAAATGTTTTAAGTAATTGTCAACACAGCGGCGTGCTGATAGAGCAGTGTGACACTAGACTCCACTTCAAGTCTAGCGGTGATGTCATGTATTAAAGTGGAAAGTCAAGGTATTGCCAACTCATGACGCCAGGCTTTTCCCTCAAGTCCTGCAATACGTTTGGAAAAGATGAACGTTGCCGGCGTGTTTATACTTTACATCTGTATGGCACGTCAGTTCGGCGTCCCCGCTGGCTCCGGGACAGTTTTCATCACCAGATTTAAAAATACATGTGTTTTTCGGGCCTTCCTAAAGATGGAAAATGGAGTGGGAGCCAAGGGCCCCCGGAAGGGCGAATGCTGCTGTATGACTCGAGGACGCTAGACTCGAGGACTCTAGACTCGAGGACTCTAGGCATGGATGGCGTCTGTGTCACCGGACCGTGATGAAGTGCAATCTGTAGATAGCTGAGGTTTCATGAACTTCTATGGAACAGCCTCCTGATGTGTTTAACATGCGTGCTGAATCTATTTGAACCTGGATACTCTCTTGGCGCTCTGTAATACTAGCCACCGACAGGAAGATGATTACATTCCGATTTTGAATCTTTTTTTTCCCCCTTGTTCTGGAACCTTTGTGGAAGTTATTAAACGGCATTACAACTTCAGCTGACACTTGTGGGATGCGGGATTTGAGGCGGTTTGCCCTCCTCGTTTTTCTTCACACTCATATGAGGTAATGGCAATGATGACAAAAGCTGAAGCACCGGTCTTTCAGAAGAGGCCAGCAACAATTTTCACAGCAAAGACGGAGTTTATGCAGGTTTAAAACAGGAATTTGTCCGGCATGAACAGACACAGCTACACTTTCCTAATACCGGGCCATCTGCTAGCCAATGACATGTTAATAATTGTCAGGAAGTGAATTTGATTGGCTAAAATTCCAAACTGCATAATGTACCGTAAAGTTAGCGGGGCTAAACCAAATTGTGGCGCCTCCCAGTGAGACTTTGATGAGGCCCAGCTCCATGTTCTACCTCCTGCCGTGGTGGCACCAGGGTACGGTGGCTCATCTGATCACGGTCACAAAACAAGATTCCCTCCCATAAGTGCCTGGCCACACTGATGCATAAATATGCATTGGCATGAAATTCAGTGCATTAAGTGATGCTTTTTTTTTTTTTTAAGTGTTTTTATGGGGTTTTTTTTAATTCATTTTATACATAACCTGATGGACCTACTGTATTTTTTGGGACTTTAAGACGCACTTTTTCGTCTTCAAAAATGAATGTAAAGATACAGTAAAATTTCCCCCTCACTCCAGTCATGCTTCTCCACGTCATTCTCTTCTCCTCCTGCGTCTTCCGATATCCCAGTACTCTGCGCTGCTGCTATTCACCTCCTGGTCTTCATGGTCCTCTCCGTACTTTCGCATTAATGGATACTGCGTAACCCCAGCGAAGCATGCAGCTGCTTGCTTTGACCTTTCTATTAAATATATTGATTAATTGACATCAATGAAGGTTAGCCAACACCTACTTTACTTTAAATTTTTTAAATTATTTAATATATTTTGGGGTGCCTCCAGTTACCAGAAAGCCCCCCCATTGTGTTGTTCTGAATGCACTCTCCCCAGCTGTGTAAATAATTCCCTTTTTGTTCAATGTGGAAAACTGTCACAATCGTTTATTTTTTGGAGTGAACCACATCCAACCACACAGGTCTTTACTTCTATCTAGATCCTCATTTGGGTGATGACCTCACTTCCTGTACCAGAGTGCGCCCTCCCCAAGAAAGAGCAGTGAGAGGAAAGTTCCACAGCAAGACCTCAGACAGTGATAGAAGACCGAGTGTGTCTCTACTCCCTCCTCATCCAACCCCCTGGCAGAGCTTTACTTTAGAGAAAAGCTTTGTACAATCAGTGGTGTTCTGATTACAACCGCAAGGGTCAGGAAGCGCTCTACTAGCCCCGCCATGCTGCTCACAGCCTCCTTTTCACTCAATACTCTCCGTCCTTCATGAGGAGACGCGTAAAGTTTCGCAGAGAGGCAGATTGGATTGAAATTAGAGCCAGGCTGTCAGAGCCCATCATCATCCAAGGCCAATTAGGAGGAAAAATACAACCACAGACAATGTTTGCATAATACGATTTGTAAGTCTGTCTGAAGACTTTGAGGAAAGGGCAGAAAAGACTCAGCAAAGCTGGAAGAGGAGAAGGACTTTGACCTTGTATTGAAATAAACTCAAAACCCTAATTGTATCGTTCTGCAGTGCTGGAATGACGGCGCTCCGCATATATCTCTGCTGCAAATACATCTTCAGCATGCCTTCTGTGAAATGCATCTGTCTGGTGAGAAATACAGGAAATACAGGACCGATTTATACTTTTCCACCGCTTAGACAACTTTCTTGTGGCTAAAGGCAGCAGCAGTGCCCTCCCATTCCAGCTGCAGCCCGCTTTTCCATGGGTTAGTTCCATATGGAGCTGGCTAATACTGGGGTGCATCGGGCCACCAATACTGGGGAAGGGGCTACCTACTAAATACTCGGTGCACATTTGCTACCTTTACTGGGGTGGGCACACTTTGAAGGGAGGGGGATTGTGTGAGCTCCTCTAAGGACAGTCAGTAACATGACTATATACTCTGTAATGTGCTGCAGGAGATGTCAGTGCTATATAAATACATAATAATATGGTAGGACATTAGACTATGACTATGGTAGGATTAGAGTGTGAGCTCCTCCGAGGACAGTCACTGACATGACTATGTACTCTGTAATGTGCTGCAGAAGATGTCAGGGCTATATAAATACATAATAATAATATGGTAGGACATTACACTATGACTATGGTAGGATTAGAGTGTGAGCTCCTCTGAGGACAGTCAGTGACATGACTATGTACTCTGTAATGTGCTGCAGGAGATGTCAGGGCTATATAAATACATAATAATAATATGGTAGGACATTACACTGTGACTATGGTAGGATTAGAGTGTGAGCTCCTCTGAGGACAGTCAGTGACATGACTATGTACTCTGTAATGTGCTGCAGGAGATGTCAGTGCTATATAAATACATAATAATATGGTAGGACATTAGACTATGACTATGGCAGGGATTAGAGTGTGAGCTCCTCCGAGGACAGTCACTGACATGACTATGTACTCTGTAAAGTGCTGCAGAAGATGTCAGTGCCAAATAAATACATAATAATAATATGGTAGAACATTAGACTATGACTATGGTAGGATTAGAGTGTGAGCTCCTCTGAGGACAGTCAGTGACATGACTATGTACTCTGGAATGTGCTGCAGAAGATGTCAGTGCTATATAAATACATAATAATAATATGGTAGGACATTAGGCTATGACTATGGTAGGATTAGATTGTGAGCTCCTCTGAGGACAGTCAGTGACATGACTATGTACTCTGTAATGTGCTGCAGGAGATGTCAGTGCTATATAAATACATAATAATAATATGGTAGGACATTAGGCTATGACTATGGCAGGATTAGAGTGTGAGCTCCTCTGAGAACAGTCAGTGACATGACTATGTACTCTGTAAAGTGCTGCAGAAGATGCCAGTGCTATATAAATACATAATAATATGGTAGGACATTAGGCTATGACTATGGTAGGATTAGATTGTGAGCTCCTCTGAGGACAGTCAGTGACATGACTATGTACTCTGTAATGTGCGGCAGGAGATGTCAGTGCTATATAAATACATAATAATAATATGGTAGGACATTACACTATGACTATGGTAGGATTAGAGTGTGAGCTCCTCTGAGGACAGTCAGTAACATGACTATGTACTCTGTAATGTGCTGCAGAAGATGTCAGTGCTATATAAATACATAATAATAATATGGTAGGACATTACACTATGACTATGGTAGGATTAGAGTGTGAGCTCCTCTGAGGACAGTCAGTGACATGACTATGTACTCTGGAATGTGCTGCAGAAGATGTCAGTGCTATATAAATACATAATAATAATATGGTAGGACATTATACTATGACTATGGTAGGATTAGATTGTGAGCTCCTCTGAGGACAGTCAGTGACATGACTATGTACTCTGTAAAGTGCTGCAGAAGATGTCAGTGCCAAATAAATACATAATAATAATAATATGGTAGAACATTAGACTATGACTATGGTAGGATTAGAGTGTGAGCTCCTCTGAGGACAGTCAGTGACATGACTATGTACTCTGGAATGTGCTGCAGAAGATGTCAGTGCTATATAAATACATAATAATAATATGGTAGGACATTAGGCTATGACTATGGTAGGATTAGATTGTGAGCTCCTCTGAGGACAGTCAGTGACATGACTATGTACTCTGTAATGTGCTGCAGGAGATGTCAGTGCTATATAAATACATAATAATAATATGGTAGGACATTAGGCTATGACTATGGCAGGATTAGAGTGTGAGCTCCTCTGAGAACAGTCAGTGACATGACTATGTACTCTGTAAAGTGCTGCAGAAGATGCCAGTGCTATATAAATACATAATAATATGGTAGGACATTAGACTATGACTATGGTAGGATTAGAGTGTGAGCTCCTCTGAGGACAGTCAGTGACATGACTATGTACTCTGTAATGTGCTGCAGAAGATGCCAGTGCTATATAAATACATAATAATATGGTAGGACATTAGACTATGACTATGGTAGGATTAGAGTGTGAGCTCCTCTGAGGACAGTCAGTGACATGACTATGTACTCTGTAAAGTGCTGCAGAAGATGCCAGTGCTATATAAATACATAATAATATGGTAGGACATTAGACTATGACTATGGTAGGATTAGACTGTGAGCTCCTCTGAGGACAGTCAGTGACATGACTATGTACTCTGTAATGTGCGGCAGGAGATGTCAGTGCTATATAAATACAAAATAATATGGTAGGACATTACACTATGACTATGGTAAGATTAGAGTGTGAGCTCCTCTGAGGACAGTCAGTGACATGACTATGTACTCTGTAATGTGCTGCAGAAGATGTCAGTGCTATATAAATACATAATAATAATATGGTAGGACATTAGACTATGACTATGGTAGGATTAGATTGTGAGCTCCTCTGAGGACAGTCAGTGACATGACTATGTACTCTGTAAAATGCTGCAGAAGATGTCAGTGCTATATACATACATAATAATAATATGGTAGGACATTACACTATGACTATGGTAAGATTAGAGTGTGAGCTCCTCTGAGGATAGTCAGTGACATGACTATGTACTCTGTAATGTGCTGCAGGAGATGTCAGTGCTATATAAATACATAATAATAATATGGTAGGACATTAGGCTATGACTATGGCAGGATTAGAGTGTGAGCTCCTCTGAGAACAGTCAGTGACATGACTATGTACTCTGTAAAGTGCTGCAGAAGATGCCAGTGCTATATAAATACATAATAATATGGTAGGACATTAGACTATGACTATGGTAGGATTAGACTGTGAGCTCCTCTGAGGACAGTCAGTGACATGACTATGTACTCTGTAATGTGCGGCAGGAGATGTCAGTGCTATATAAATACATAATAATAATATGGTAGGACATTACACTATGACTATGGTAGGATTAGAGTGTGAGCTCCTCTGAGGACAGTCAGTAACATGACTATGTACTCTGTAAAGTGCTGCAGAAGATGCCAGTGCTATATAAATACATAATAATATGGTAGGACATTAGACTATGACTATGGTAGGATTAGATTGTGAGCTCCTCTGAGGACAGTCAGTGACATGACTATGTACTCTGTAATGTGCTGCAGGAGATGTCAGTGCTATATAAATACATAATAATAATATGGTAGGACATTAGGCTATGACTATGGCAGGATTAGAGTGTGAGCTCCTCTGAGAACAGTCAGTGACATGACTATGTACTCTGTAAAGTGCTGCAGAAGATGCCAGTGCTATATAAATACATAATAATATGGTAGGACATTAGACTATGACTATGGTAGGATTAGACTGTGAGCTCCTCTGAGGACAGTCAGTGACATGACTATGTACTCTGTAATGTGCGGCAGGAGATGTCAGTGCTATATAAATACATAATAATAATATGGTAGGACATTACACTATGACTATGGTAGGATTAGAGTGTGAGCTCCTCTGAGGACAGTCAGTGACATGACTATGTACTCTGGAATGTGCTGCAGAAGATGTCAGTGCTATATAAATACATAATAATAATATGGTAGGACATTATACTATGACTATGGTAGGATTAGATTGTGAGCTCCTCTGAGGACAGTCAGTGACATGACTATGTACTCTGTAAAGTGCTGCAGAAGATGTCAGTGCCAAATAAATACATAATAATAATAATATGGTAGAACATTAGACTATGACTATGGTAGGATTAGAGTGTGAGCTCCTCTGAGGACAGTCAGTGACATGACTATGTACTCTGGAATGTGCTGCAGAAGATGTCAGTGCTATATAAATACATAATAATAATATGGTAGGACATTAGGCTATGACTATGGTAGGATTAGATTGTGAGCTCCTCTGAGGACAGTCAGTGACATGACTATGTACTCTGTAATGTGCTGCAGGAGATGTCAGTGCTATATAAATACATAATAATAATATGGTAGGACATTAGGCTATGACTATGGCAGGATTAGAGTGTGAGCTCCTCTGAGAACAGTCAGTGACATGACTATGTACTCTGTAAAGTGCTGCAGAAGATGCCAGTGCTATATAAATACATAATAATATGGTAGGACATTAGACTATGACTATGGTAGGATTAGAGTGTGAGCTCCTCTGAGGACAGTCAGTGACATGACTATGTACTCTGTAAAGTGCTGCAGAAGATGCCAGTGCTATATAAATACATAATAATATGGTAGGACATTAGACTATGACTATGGTAGGATTAGACTGTGAGCTCCTCTGAGGACAGTCAGTGACATGACTATGTACTCTGTAATGTGCGGCAGGAGATGTCAGTGCTATATAAATACAAAATAATATGGTAGGACATTACACTATGACTATGGTAAGATTAGAGTGTGAGCTCCTCTGAGGACAGTCAGTGACATGACTATGTACTCTGTAATGTGCTGCAGAAGATGTCAGTGCTATATAAATACATAATAATAATATGGTAGGACATTAGACTATGACTATGGTAGGATTAGATTGTGAGCTCCTCTGAGGACAGTCAGTGACATGACTATGTACTCTGTAAAATGCTGCAGAAGATGTCAGTGCTATATACATACATAATAATAATATGGTAGGACATTACACTATGACTATGGTAAGATTAGAGTGTGAGCTCCTCTGAGGATAGTCAGTGACATGACTATGTACTCTGTAATGTGCTGCAGGAGATGTCAGTGCTATATAAATACATAATAATAATATGGTAGGACATTAGGCTATGACTATGGCAGGATTAGAGTGTGAGCTCCTCTGAGAACAGTCAGTGACATGACTATGTACTCTGTAAAGTGCTGCAGAAGATGCCAGTGCTATATAAATACATAATAATATGGTAGGACATTAGACTATGACTATGGTAGGATTAGACTGTGAGCTCCTCTGAGGACAGTCAGTGACATGACTATGTACTCTGTAATGTGCGGCAGGAGATGTCAGTGCTATATAAATACATAATAATAATATGGTAGGACATTACACTATGACTATGGTAGGATTAGAGTGTGAGCTCCTCTGAGGACAGTCAGTGACATGACTATGTACTCTGGAATGTGCTGCAGAAGATGTCAGTGCTATATAAATACATAATAATAATATGGTAGGACATTATACTATGACTATGGTAGGATTAGATTGTGAGCTCCTCTGAGGACAGTCAGTGACATGACTATGTACTCTGTAAAGTGCTGCAGAAGATGTCAGTGCCAAATAAATACATAATAATAATAATATGGTAGAACATTAGACTATGACTATGGTAGGATTAGAGTGTGAGCTCCTCTGAGGACAGTCAGTGACATGACTATGTACTCTGGAATGTGCTGCAGAAGATGTCAGTGCTATATAAATACATAATAATAATATGGTAGGACATTAGGCTATGACTATGGTAGGATTAGATTGTGAGCTCCTCTGAGGACAGTCAGTGACATGACTATGTACTCTGTAATGTGCTGCAGGAGATGTCAGTGCTATATAAATACATAATAATAATATGGTAGGACATTAGGCTATGACTATGGCAGGATTAGAGTGTGAGCTCCTCTGAGAACAGTCAGTGACATGACTATGTACTCTGTAAAGTGCTGCAGAAGATGCCAGTGCTATATAAATACATAATAATATGGTAGGACATTAGACTATGACTATGGTAGGATTAGAGTGTGAGCTCCTCTGAGGACAGTCAGTGACATGACTATGTACTCTGTAAAGTGCTGCAGAAGATGCCAGTGCTATATAAATACATAATAATATGGTAGGACATTAGACTATGACTATGGTAGGATTAGAGTGTGAGCTCCTCTGAGGACAGTCAGTGACATGACTATGTACTCTGTAAAGTGCTGCAGAAGATGTCAGTGCTATATAAATACATAATAATAATATGGTAGGACATTAGACTATGACTATGGTAGGATTAGATGGTGAGCTCCTCTGAGGACAGTCAGTGACATGACTATGTACTCTGTAAAATGCTGCAGAAGATGTCAGTGCTATATACATACATAATAATAATATGGTAGGACATTACACTATGACTATGGTAAGATTAGAGTGTGAGCTCCTCTGAGGATAGTCAGTGACATGACTATGTACTCTGTAAAGTGGTGCAGAAGGTGATGGCACTGCATAAATACACACTAATAATAACATAAGCCCTGCAGTGAATTTGAGGCTAGGAGGCAGCACACGTAGCAGAATTTCATGCGTTTCCTCCATAGCACATAGGGGAAAATGCATGCAATTCTGCTAAGTGTGTTCCCAGCCTTACACATCTTTTCTGACAGGGCTGACTGTGCTGAGCTCTGCTGGTCTTCCCCATATACTGCCGGTGAGCATGAAGTCCTATTTGGGAAGCGCTCAGTGTTGGTGGATATGGACAGCGCTTGAGGCACCTGATAATAGGTAGCCTTACTGGGATGTGACAAGCCGGCATCCAGTCATTGTTGGTGACTGGAAGCTCCCAGCACTGAATGCGCTTTGTGTTAGTAATTGCTCCATTAAACAGTAATTAGCCCACCCACTCCCTCTCATGTCTTTTTAGCTGTCAGTTCATTTACTTGTGTAATGTTTCCTTTTGACATTATGTAACTACTAATGAGCACTGTCATCCCATAGGTGACAGTGTAAATACAATGTGAGGGTTGTAACATTTCAGACCTGTTTCCTAATATGTGAAGATCGCACTCTATCAATAAGGGCTGGTGCACACCGGAGCGGTTCTGGAGCGGTTTTTAAATCGCTTGCAGGGAGAAAACCACTTGGCTAATAAAAGTGACTGGGATGGTGCACACCAGAGCGGCTCGTTTTTTCCACAAACGCAAACTGGGGGGCTGCAGCATTTTTTAGATATCTGAGGTGTTTCTGCCTCAATGTAAAGTATAGGAAAGTGGAAAACCGCTCTGAAAAACACTAGATCTGAGTGGTTTTCCAGGCGTTTTTGTTACAGAACAGTAACAGCTCTACTGTAACAATATTTGTAATCTGCTACCCAAAAACACTCTAAAAACCGCTAGGCATGTTTAGATAACCTCTCTACACATGCCTAGAATCGCTCTGAAATCAGCTTCAAAAACCTCTAGCGTTTTGTGGATCTGCCAGAGGTTTTTGGTGTGCACTGGGCCTTAGAGAGGATTGTAATAGAGGGAGATTTTACTCCAGGGAATCAGGCCGCGTTCACACTGTACTGGATCCTGTAAAAACGGGATCAGTGAATAATGGCGCACAGCCCCTATGCATAAAAATGGCGCCGCATTAAAAAGATACGCTTATCGCTATTTATCGTCAGTACTGCATAATAATAGCGCACAGGGAAAAAAGAAGAAAAACGGCACACAGTAACGTTATTTAGCAATAGTGGCACACACTAACGTTATTTAGCAATAGTGGCACACAGTAACGTTATTTATCAATAGCACCCTACATAAGCCAAACTGCAGACGTTATTTAACTGCAAAACGGTAAATGGATTTAATGTAACACTGTCAAGGTTAGGGTTAGGCACCACTGGGGGGGGTCTTAGGGTTAGGCACCACCAGGGGGGGGTCTTAAGGTTAGGGATAGGTACAGGGAGGGTTCTGTGTGAGAGTAGGGTTAGATTACGTATAGTTACAGTACAATATACACCACCTGGGGGGTGGTTAGGGTTAGGCACCACCAGGGGGGTAGTTAGGGTTAGGCACCACCAGGGAGGGGTTATGGGTTAGGGATAGGTACAGAGAGGGTTCTGTGTGTTAACGCTAAATAACAATAAGGCTTTAACGCTAAATAACAATAAGGCTTTAACGTTAAATAGCGATAAGCGGCAAACGGATTAGCGGCAACACTGTGCGCCATTATTCATAGGCACCATTTTCAGATGGATGCGTAAAAACGGATCTGTTTTGCACTTCAATGGATCAGTCTGTTACACTGGGCATCATGATGCCTTGTGCTTTCCCTGATGCCTAGTGCTTCCCCCCTCCGCCATATATAGGGTCCCTGCTGGTGTTTAGTGGCCCCTGTCCTGTGCACCCAAGCCCAGTATATGCAGAGTATAGGTCCAGCACCCTCCTCCATCGATGTACATCCATCCTCTCACCACTCACCTCTCGCTATAGTACCCAACATCTCAATCTCCTCATGCGGTGGCGGGTAATCATGTGACACAGAAGAAGAAGCAGGCAGCAGAGTGAGAGGTGAGCATATGTATGCACATCACTAAAACGCCCGGAGAAGCTGAGAGTAGCATGGCTATCACTGCGCATATACACTCTGCATATACTGGGCTGGGAAAGCAAAGGAGGTGGGTATGCTCCGGGACACAGCGGGGTGCTACGGGACGGTCCCGAGCAAAGCAGGACAATTGGGAGGTATGCTTATGAGTCATTGGCTGTGTAGTGTAAAATCCCTTATTACTCTGGACTGGGGGGGCGTGGCCGGACCGTCATGGTGGACAGACGCTAGTGCTGTGAGCTCCGACAGTCTCGGCTGAAATTTCTGGTCTAACCCTCCACATAACTGCTGTCACCTCACCTGAGCAGATGCCCGGGACCAGCAAGAAGTCAGGCAACAAATCCAGGGGCTCGAATACCGCGGATATTGCACAGCTCTTGCAAAACACCCGAGCCTCCCGCAGTAACAACGCAGACAAGATGGCGACGAAGGCATCGGGCCCGCCTAAGGCGTCCAACAGCAAGGCCTCACAACCTGCCGCCTCCCCTACGCACTCTACAGACTCCAGAGCGGACTCTCCTGATCGTGAGTACGGGACTCGGCTCCCATCTAAAGCTGATCTAGACCACCTATACCATAAGATTGAATCAGTATTCCGCTCGGAGATAGCAAGCCTTAGAACGGACATTGCGCACATAGGCCATAGGGTCGAGGCGGTGGAGGATAAAATTCTATATCATGAGTTCATGACACAACCATCACTAAGATTAATACAGCCTTGGCCGACCACAGTCGCCTTATCAGGCAATCGCTTTATAAGCAGGAAGACCACGAGAACCGCAACAGGCGGAACAACGTGCGACTGAAAGGGCTACCTGAGGCCACATCAGACGAAGATCTCCCAACAGTGATCCGCACTATCTTTAATAGAATCCTGGGCAAACCAGAATCCACACTCATCCAAATCGATCGAGTCCACAGGGCTCTTAAGTCACGCTCTCGCACTGACGCAGCCCCACGAGATGTCATATGTAGATTACATTACTTTGCAGAGAAGGAGGATCTGCTCAGCAAAATGAGAGCTCTTAATGAACTGGAGTTTGATGGGGCCAAACTCAAGTTGTTTCCAGATCTGGCATTTGAAACTTTGCAACAGCGTAGAACCTTAAAACCAGTGTTGGAAGCACTTAGATCCCGTGGTATTCTGTACAGATGGGGATTCCCCTTTGCTTTAATCGTGCGCCATGAGGGAAAGGTACACTCTCTCCGTTTTCCAGAGGAACTTTCGGAATTCTGCACAGCTCTAAACCTGGGCACAATTAACATTCCGGACTGGTGCCCTAAACTAACGGAGATTGACTTTACTCCTATGGATCAGTGGTCCCCCTCTAACAGTAAGAGAGGAGGATCCAAGAGGGGATCCCCACAACTTTCTCTCCAGGACTCACCCTGTTAAGCTATAGTCTTTAAACTGTGAATCCTCACAATGTTTCGCAATATCGTCCACCCTCCTTTTAAGCCAAAAGCCTGAACTCTCTTTGTTCATAAGAATGTCCTGAGAACTCTGCTACGGAGTTCATCTAAATGGGGTTTTTGACCCAAACACAGTTTCCTTTTGATTTCTGCTTGTTTTCCTTTTTCAGCCGAGACCGAAGTGAGCAGTCGGCTCAATTCGCACTATGACAGGCGATCCTGCAGCGTCCCCGCAGGAACTCTTACAAATGCGTACGGCTGCTGCTGTACACATTAAGATAAGAATGGTACCTTTTTGGTACATGTCCTTAACAATCATTAGCTTTTATAGTTTATAGTTGCTAACCTACTGTATATATGTTTGCATTGGTTTTGCTATGCTCTTACTACTATGTGTTTTTTTTTCTTCCTCATTTTATGCTACCTTTTCTTTTCTTTTTCTTTCATTTCCTTCTTCTAATTCGCATCAGGAATTTATTGTCTGATAGTCTACGGGGCTGGGATCAGGGACACGAAGTCAACCGGGACCAGGGAGATCCCCCTTATTTTATAAAAATCTAAAAAGGCAACTCAAACACTTAAATTAGGCTCCTTTAATGTTAAAGGAGCTAACTCCCCAATCAAACGATACAAGACACTACACAAACTGAATAGACTAAATTTAGATGTAGCTTGTCTCCAAAAAACCCATTTTGTTGACAGAGATAAGCATGGTTTTCGCTCCCAAAAGTATACTCAATGGTTTTATTCCAACTCTAATTCAGCTAAGAATAAAGGAGTAGCGATTGGTTTCCGTTCTGGGGTTCCCTTTGTACTGGTTGACTCAATATGTGATTCCTTGGGCAGGTGGGTGATTGTAAAGGGTAAAATCCA
The DNA here is from genome assembly GCF_040937935.1 of Hyperolius riggenbachi. NCBI lineage: Eukaryota > Metazoa > Chordata > Amphibia > Anura > Hyperoliidae > Hyperolius > Hyperolius riggenbachi. The sequence goes on from NC_090657.1 coordinate 236,941,035, forward strand.
GGGTCTGACAATTACAGTGGCCTCAGTATACCTCCCTAACACTGAACATGCTAAAACTCTGGGCCCTTTCTTAAAGGACTTACGAGGCCAAGTCCATAAAAAAAAATAAAAAAAGTTAGCTACCTGGCTCAGCTTGTAAGGCATAGAGGACGCCGTCCGCGCCCTCAGTGCCGTTCCGCCTGGTCCCCGCCGCTGCACAGCCCCCCGAACGGTCCCCGACCGCGCGGCCCGGGTCGGGCTCCCCAGCCTGTACCAAGATGGCCGGCGGAGCTGGCCGCGGCTGCGCAATCCGCATGGCCGCGAGTGCGGCTGCGCAGCTCTAAGGCCAACCCCCCGAACCACGCTACTGTTGCGTGGATCGGGGGGTTGGCCTTAGAGCTGCGCAGCCGCACTCGCGGCCATGCGGACTGCGCAGCCGCGGCCAGCTCCGCCGGCCATCTTGGTACAGGCTGGGGAGCCCGACCCGGGCCGCGCGGTCGGGGACCGTTCGGGGGGCTGTGCAGCGGCGGGGACCAGGCGAAACGGCACGGAGGGCGCGGACGGCGTCCTCCGTGCCTTACAAGCTGAGCCAGGTAGCTAACTTTTTTTATTTTTTTTTTATGGACTTGGCCTCGTAAGTCCTTTAAAGAAACTCATCTCCTTCCAAGAAGGTGTTGTGGCAGTAGCAGGTGATTTCAACATGACCTGGGATGAGAAGCTTGACTCCTCCTCCCATAAATCGACTATTTCATATAGGGAACGTAGACAGATCAAAATACTACTACACGAAGCCCAACTAATGGATGCTTGGAGGATTAAAAACCCAACGGAGAGAGATTTCACTTTCTTTTCCCCAACCCATAACTCTCATTCTAGGATTGATACAATCTTTGTCGCACATGTAGATCTCCCTAGAGTTACTTCATCCAAAATACACAATATAACCATCTCAGATCATGCTCCGGTCACACTAGACCTTAATCTCCTGCTGCCCTACAAAAAACCTGACTCATGGCGTTTAAATGAGAGTCTCCTCTCAGACCAGACAGTGATCTCAGATATTAAAGGTAAATTAACGGAGTATTTTGAAAAAAATGACCAACCAGATATTAAACGTTCCACTTTATGGGAAGCCCACAAAGCATTCATCCGCGGTCACTTCATTCAGATCAGTAGTAGAAGGAAGAGGGAATTTGAAGCCATTTCTACTCTGTTAATTTCCCAGATAGCTAATCTAGAAAATAGATTAAAACAATCTTTCTCGCAGGCTGAGCTAGATGCCCTAACCGCTTTGAAGGCTAGATTGAATACCCACCTTGACTCCAGAGCCAAATCCTTCCTACTGAGAGTCTCGCACAAGTATTATGAATGGGGAAACAAATCGGGACGTATGCTAGCAAGGGCCCTACGCAAACGCAAGCAAACAAATTATGTAGCCCAAATTAAATCACACGATGGGAAGACGGCAGTCCTCTCTAGAGACATTGCAGCCCTTTTTAAAGAATATTACTCTACTCTCTACAATATTAGATCTGAGGAATCCTCAGAACAAACTATGGCTAGGAAACACAAAATAATTTCATACCTTAATAAAATGAATCTACCTAAATTGTCACAAGCTGAACAAAAGTTAATGGATGAAGAGATAACTGAATATGAGATCTTTATGGCCCTTAAGAAGACCCCTACGGGGAAAACCCCAGGCCCAGACGGGTTACCAACTATATATTATAAAACATATAGTCAAATTTTATTGACCCCCTTACAGAAATACTTTAACTCTATTACAGAGCACTGCCCTTTCTCCATCGATGCTCTAAGAGCGCATATCTCTGTCATTCACAAAGAAGGAAAAGATGCAAATCTTTGTCAAAGTTATCGGCCTATCTCCTTGCTTAATGGAGACATAAAACTTTTTGCTAAAGTGTTGGCTCTCCGCCTGGGACCCTTATTACCCGGGCTCATCAACCCAGACCAGGTTGGCTTCATACCTGGGAGAGAGGCCAGAGACAATTCTACTAGAGCTCTGGCCTTGGTCCACTCTGTTGGACGCCTTAAGCTACCTGCATTTTTCTTATCCACTGATGCCGAAAAGGCGTTCAACAGAGTGGGCTGGGACTTTATGAAGGCCACCTTGAGTAAGTTTGGGATGAGACCCAAAGCCAAATCATACATACTTGCCCTCTACTCACAACCTACGGCGAAGGTCAGAGTCAATGGTATTCTATCAGATCCCTTCCACATCCAAAATGGCACTCGCCAAGGATGTCCCCTTTCACCCCTCATTTTCGCTCTAGTTTTAGAGCCCTTCCTACTATCTGTCAGAATGAACCCAGACATCACAGGCATTACCTTAGGAGATACCCATAATAAACTTGCAGCATACGCTGACGACATTCTTTGTTTCTTAACCAATCCTCATGTATCCATCCCCAACTTCTTAAAAGAAATGAAGATATATGGCACACTCTCTAACTTTAAAATAAATTGGAGCAAATCTGAAGCACTAAACCTGACTCTATCCTCAAAGACACTAAAATCTATCCAGGACTCCTTCCCTTTTAGATGGCAAGCTCGCTCCCTCAAATACTTAGGTATATATCTCTGCCCCTCATATAGCCAACACTTCTCCCTTAATTTCCTCCCTATTCTACGTACCATTGACTCTGACCTGATCAGATGGTCCCCACTAGGAATAACCTGGCTAGGGAGAATAGCTACGCTCAAAATGAATGTATTACCTAGAATACTCTTCCTCCTACAAATGCTACCGATCCATATTCCCAACTCGTACTTTCAAAAACTTCACTCGAAATTTAGAAACTTTATTTGGAAAAATAGTAAAAGTAGACTAAGTGCCTCAACACTGTACAGGAAAAAACATAAAGGAGGTCTTGGCTCCCCAAACTTGAAGGTGTATTACTGGGCCACTCATCTGAACCGTGCCCTGGACTGGACTTTCTCTCTCTCAGAGAGAAAGTGGGTCAAATTGGAGCAGGTCTCGGCTTCTCACCCTCTGAAAGACTTAATTTGGATCCCAGAATCCAAAATCCCATTGCTGAAAATAAACTACCCGACAATTATAACCACCCTGAGAATATGGCACTCCACGATGAGGAAATTATATGGTAAAAAATTACTATCCCCTCACATGCCTCTTACTGGCTACCCACATTTCCCACCAGGCCAGACTAGCTCAGTCTTCAGCAAATGGTCCTCAAGTGCAGATAAGGTTCTAAGATTGTCTGAAGTACTCACCTCAAATCATACCCTTCACCGTTTAGAATATTTCAGAAATAAAGTGGGAACTCTTCCGCTGGATAGTTGGCATTGGAGACAACTCCATCATTTTATCTCTTCATTGAGTATCTCTGGAGACTCGCTCAGCTCCCCCTCCCCCCTCACTAAAATCTTCCTACTGGAAACCAGGCCTACTCATGGTATTTCACTTTTTTATGATATCATCCTAGATCAGCTGTATCAGGACGGTCCGGCTTTTGTGGAGAGGTGGGAGGAGGAGATCGGCTCCACCCTTTCGATAACAGAGAGGGACGCGGTATTGGAACTGGTGCATATCTCCTCTATAAGCTCTAAAATACAAGAAGCTAACTACAAACTAATCTCTAGATGGTATTATACACCTGCTCGTCTCGCTAGATTCAATGTAGAGGTACCCAGTCTCTGCTGGAGAGAATGTGGTGAAATAGGTACAATGCTACATATATGGTGGACCTGCCCAGCTATTAAGAAATTCTGGGACAATATCCTGGAGCTCGTGTTAAAAATAACTGATGTCTCCCTGGTTAGGGATCCCTGGGTGGTCTTATTCCATAAAACTAATATGAGCCCCCGAAAATATAAGAAAACCATACTGCCATTCCTTCTTAACGCTGCCAAGGGCCTTATTCCACGACACTGGAGATCCACCCAAATCCCAACTCTAAAAGAATGGTTCCTAGCTATAAACTCTATCATGGAATTCGAAGAGATATCCTACTTACAAAAAAACTCCTTTGATAAACACTACCTCACCTGGGCTCTGTGGATAGATTTCCAAACTAAGGAAGAATATGCTCAAATTATGAACATACATAATGTACCCCTCAGGTTGTGAGTAAGGCCTGTTAAAAGATACCCCTGATAGCCCTTATGTATTACACATCAACTGTTCCCTCATCCCTAGTAACATCAACACGTATGTATTAGACATTTAATCCAGCTCGTAGACTCTATTTACCCAATAGCTTTGTTGTTTGATCCTGATGCACTGTCTTATACTCTTTCCCCTCTTGTTCTTATTTTATTATCATTTCAAAGTTTATGTAATGCAGTGTGCATAATATAAGAACATGTGATGGTTTATACATATCATCTATGTTCTGCTGACCTATATAACCATTCCTAGGCAATTTGCTTACATTTTACTTGACTACTGTCACATGCCATATGATTGTTTAAAGTTATTGACTTTACATGTTATACATGCCTGTATTGAAAATTGCACAATACAAATTCTTTATTAAGAAAAAAAATTACTCTGGACTGGAGTAATACAGTGGCGGGCAACAAACTGACACTTACAGCTACAGTTTTAGTTGGGAACACTGTGGAATTTCTGTGTTTGTTTTACACTTGCTGAAACAATGTAAGCAAGCTAAAAGAACTGTTTGCCATTATTAGTCCTTGCAATGTCTAGAGCTAGTATGAACGGATTTCTATTTGTTACACAGAAGTGTAAGCTCCCTTTAAGGACCCGATTATCGAAATGAAACATTCTGTAGTCATGGCAATTCTTCTTGTCCTGATAAAAGGCATTTTCTATAATGTTGGCGACGTTTAAGGAAGATGCAGATAGCAGAGAGATAAATGCTGAAGAATCAGCCTCCATAACGACAGAATTCCGGGAGAATACAGTGACAGTTCAGCAAAGCCTTACTGAAAGCAGCAGAAATAGCTTTTCTCAATGAAAGTCTAGAAGCTCCCCAAGGATTGCAGCAATTTTCCCATATATGAGTAATGGGGTTTGTGATATAAATTTCCTGCTTGGTGCTGCTCTGTATTTCTTTCTATTCACAGGTCCTCTGGAGCTGATGCTGTAGGAGAGATCCTAATTATGCTATTGTTGATATCTGCCTGTCAGTTTGATTGGCATGTCTATGCAACTTTGTTTTTGTTTTGGTCCAATCAGAATGGCCGAGCTCTGTGTATAATCCCGCCTCCCCGTTCTCCCGTCTTATAAAGTTGTGCTGTCAGTTTGTTACTGTCACACCCTCCCTCCAGTGTTAACTGTCATAAGCAAGAGTTATGGGGGTTTAAAGTCGCCTATTTTAGTGCCCATTTTTAACATAGGCATGTCCAAAGTCCAGCCCAGGGGCCAAATGCAGCACGTCCAGCCATTTCTGAAGGCCTCAATGCTCTCTACAGCTGTTAATTCCATGCGGACTGCAGGCCGTAGCTGTGATGCCGCATTCAGGGGCCACCAGCAACAACAGGCACTGATTAGAAGCTGTTACTGTGCTTACAGCACACGGTATATGGGTTATGTCCTGTGGTAATGTTTTATTTGACAAAAATGGCAAAGTGTTCCTAATGGTAATCAGCAAAAATTGTGCACAATTTCGCTAGTTCGGCTCCCTAGCACTCTCAAGAACAGCAATATGACCATTGGCCTAAAACGTTTTTCCACCCTGGTGTAAGACATGGTCAGCTTGAGCCTAGTGACTGAGCTGTGTTATATTAAGTAATTAATTAATCAGGATGTTTTCTAATGTTTGATAATATTAAAGTGGACCTGAATTCAAAACCTCTTCTCTGCTGTAAAAGATACAAAACAGCACAATAACCTTTAAAGAAAAAACATTTCTTTATTACAGCTGATACAAATTGTGCAATAAATCTGCAGTGTGTCTATTTCCTGCTTTCATGGAAGTAGAGATAGCGTTAACACCCTGTGCTTTCAAATGAGCTTATCTGACATCTCTGCCATGGCAGTCACGTGACACGGGGGGAGATCAAATTACAACTTGTTATTAGACACAAATGAGGGGAAATTAAACAGTCAAAACTGTCTAAATACTCTCTGCCGCCTCCCGTTTGTCTGCAAATCTATTCTGAAGAAAAGCTACTTCCTTGCTAAAAATGGCCACGACCTCAGATGTCTTTTCGGGCAACAGCTTCCTGTTCAGTGCAGCCGCACACACGCCGCACGCAGCGGCGGCTCCAGCTTCAGATTTTTTTTGGGGGGGGGGAGCTCAAAAGGGGAACAATGGCTGGCGGGGCTTATTGGGAAGGCGAACGGAGTGGGCGTGGTCATGACATCATGCAGGCGGGGCTAACTGTAATATAGTTGTACCAGCTAATGTAGTTACATAAAAAAAAATATTAAGTAAATGCACGTAATGACAGAGACTTTCACCAGTAAATGCATGTAATGAGAGACAGCCTTTTAATAGTAAGTGCACGTAATGAGAGACAGCGTTTCCCCAGTAAATGCACGTAATGACAGACAGCGTTTGCCCAGTAAATGCACGTAATGACAGACAGCATTTCACCACTAAATGCACATAATAAGAGACAGCCTTTCACCAGTAAATGCATGTAATGAGAGACAGCGTTTCACCACTAAATGCACATAAGAGACAGCATTTCATCAGTAAATGCACGTAATGACAGACAGCATTTCACCACTAAATGCACTTAAGAGATAGTGGTGGGCTGGGCGGAAGGACTCAGGCTCAGGCCTGGCTGGTGGTGGTAGGCTGGGGGCCCCAGGGGCCAGGGAAGCTCAGGCCTGCCTGGTGGTGGGCTGAACTGGAGGCCCCAGGCCTGTCTAATGGTGGTGGGCTGGGGGCCCCAGGGCAGCTCTGGCTTGCCTGGTGGTGGGCTGGAGGCCCCAGGCTCAGGCCTGGCTGGTGGTGGTAGTGGTGGGATGGGGGCCCCAGGGCAGCTTTGGCCTGCCTGGTGGAGGTGGTGAGGGGTGGGTTGGGGAGTAGAGGGGAGACAGAGAGAGAGAGAGAGAGAGAGAGAGGGAGGCCCCAGGCTCAGGCCTGGCTGGTGGTGGGCTGGGTCTGGGAGCCCAAGGCTCAGGCCTGGCTGGTGGTGGGCTGGGTCTGGGAGCCTAAGGCTCAGGCCTGGCTGGTGGTGGGCTGGGTCTGGGAGCCCCAGGCTCAGGCCTGGCTGGTGAGGGGTGGGTTGGGGAGTAGAGGGGAGACAGAGATGGAGGGAGGTCCCAGGCTCAGGCCTGGCTGGTGGTGGGCTGGGTCTGGGAGCCCCAGGCTCAGGCCTGCCTGGTGGTGGTGGTGAGGGGTGGGTTGGGGAGTAGAGGGGAGACAGAGAGGGACGGAGGCCCCAGGCTCAGGCCTGACTGGTGGTGGTGAGGGGTGGGTTGGGGAGTAGAGGGGAGACAGAGAGAGAGGAAGGCCCCAAGCTCAGGCCTGGCTGGTGGTGGTGGTGAGGGGTGGGTTGGGGAGTAGAGGGGAGACAGAGAGAGAGGGGGAGGCCCCAGGCTCAGGCCTGGCTGGTGGTGGTGGGCTGGGTCTGGGAGCCCCAGGCTCACATGTCACATCAGCATCACATCACATCACATGCCCAAAAAAACAATTCATTCAAGTTGGCTTCCCACCCCACGTTAAACCCACCTTCGAGTCACTAGTAGTGACACAGTCTGGTCTGGTCTGGTCTGGCTGGCTGCACTGAGTCCCCGGTGCTGCAGCTGCCTACAACGGCCGTTGGTTGGACGGAGCGAAAGTGGCAAGCTTCTCTCTGAAGCTGTGCGAGCCAGGCAAGGGGGAGTCTGAGCGCGCTGCACACTGCGTGAGTGTCAAGTGACGGATGTCGTCACGTGACTCAAATTTAACTGCCACGAACGTTACCCTTCCCTTGCGGGCTGCTCTGACTGTGCCTGGCTGCGTCTGTCAGTATAATTACCAGGGACATCTGACAGGCCAGCCCTCTTCCTCCTCCTCCTTCCTTCCGAAGTTCTGAACCACGCGGCCACAGCCTGCAGGGGGGGGGGGGGGGGGGGGCATCAAGGGGGGCTAACAGGTTGACAGCTGGGGCTTAAGCCTGGGTAAGCCCCAGCGTGGCGCCGCCACTGACCGCACGTCCTAGTACATCACCCTGCTCCTTCCTAACTGTGCTTAAGAGGTAGTGATTGGCTACATAAATTACAAGGGGGTGGAGATTGGCAGCAATTGGCACTGACAGAGGCAGAGCTACGGTGAACAGCTCTGCCCCTTCCTGCAAATTTACTTTGCGGTTCGCGGCTTAGCTTTCAATTGGAGGAAGCTGACAGAGGCGGGAGCCATGCGATGGAGGAAGCAGGGAAGACAATGCGGGGCGAGGCGGAGAAACACAGAGATTGACACATACAAGGTAAACAGAAGGCTAACGACAAGCAGATTGTCGCTAGCTTGGAGTTTTTGGATTGGATTTGGTCTTGGATTTTGCAGGGGGACTGCCAGCAGCACCAGAAGGACACAGAGGCATGTCATTGTGCAGAGAACATGACTCTGTTCTATTATCTTTTATTATCTTTAGTAAAAAAACACCTCGGTTCTCTTTGAGGCAGGGAACACACTTGACTGTTTTCGTGCGCGTTTTCTGCACAGAAAAACTGAGAACTCATGTTAATCAATGGGCTAGTACACACTTACTGTATTGTTCGCGCGCAGAAAAAAAAACTGACATTCTGCATCCTGATTCTGCAGATTTTAACAGTTTTCTGTATCAATTACAGCAGCTGCTGTGAAAAAACGCGCGCGTTTTCCTGCATGGAAACACACTTAGTGTGCAGAAAAAGTATGCAGAAAAACGCGCGCGGAAAACTTAAAGTCAAGTGTGTTCCCTGCCTAAAGGGACCCTGAGCACTTGTTAAAAATGAAATAGTGACTTACCTGGGGCTTCCTCCAGCCCACCGTAGGCTCCAAGGTCCGCCGTCTGACATGATTACGCATGTCGGCAAAGCGGGAAGCAGGCCTGATAACTTCAGGACGAAGTAGTCCCATAAAGGAGACACCAGCCGGGACCGGGAGAGGAGCCAGGAGGACGCCGGGGGTCCTTGCAGCCTACGGTGGGCTGGAGGAAGCCCCAGGTAAGTCACTATTTCATTTTTAACAAGTGCTCAAGGTCCCTTTAAACATCCCATACCACAGACTCGGGGTGATGGGGAGACATGGTAAATCCAGAGTACAAACATAACTAGGCAGAGTACATACACTATTTGTTCTAAGCCAAAAGGAATGGTGGTATTTTAAACACATCTTACCAGCACATGAAATGCAACAAATAATGGCATTAAAAACTATCACACAAAATAAAAAATAACTTTCTTGAAAGTGGACCTGAGTATTTCATCAATGGTTGTAGTCCGTTGGCTAACATTTTGGAGTATAGTTTAACTTCAACGTTGATCAGGGAGATCGGTCAATAACTGCCACAGGAAGAGGGGCCCTTACCCGTCTTGTGGAGAACAGAAATGTGTGCTTCTAAAGCTTGGTGGGTAAAAGGATTGGAGGGTGAGATATCGTTACATGCCCGGAGAAAGGGGATTATCAATTGGTCACTCCATTTTTTATAGAAGCGAACGGAGTAGCCATCAGGGCCAGGACATTTACCCGAAGGGGTTTGTTTTAGGGCGGTAGTTACAGTATTTCTTCAGAGGTGAAATCTGCCTCTAGGGTTGCCTTCGTATCAGCAGATAGTTGGGGTAGGGCTGTGTCATTAATATATGATAATAATTTGGCTTTTATTTCTTCTGAAGAGAGGCCGGTGTGTTTATCCGGAATGTTGTACAGTGCATGGTAGAAGTCACGGAAAGCAGATATGATCTGTTTCGGGCTATGGGAGAGCGAGACATTTGTATTGAGGTTATATAAGAGGATTTTGTTCGGGGTGTATTTGCCTGGCCAATAGTCTACCACATTTGCCTCCATGTTCAAAATAGAGATTTTTAGTTTTGTCTCTGGCAATTAGAAAGAGTTTATCTATTAAAAGTTTAAGCTTTGTCCTAAGATTGGATAACTCTGATTCAAGGTGATTGATTTTGGTTAAAACATCAGCTACCTGAGTTTTTTGTTCCTTCCTGACCCTGGAACCGTGTTTGATGAAAATGCCTCTCAAAGTTCATTTGAGAGCTTCCCATTTAACTGGGGAAGGGGTTTCATCCTGTTTGTGGTCTTGTGCAAAGTGAGTAATATTGGTTAGACTATCCTCTGAACATAAAGGATCATTCAAGAGATTGTCATTAAGGCGCCAAGACCATTGGGGAGCTAGAGAGTTTGGGACATTAAAGGAAAGAAAAACTAGCATGATCTGATAATTATATAACATCAATATCAGTTTCAGGGTGAAGGTCTAGAATAGATGCTGAGGCAAAAAGGTAGTCTATCCTTAAATACATCCCATTAGGGTGAGAGAAGTAAGTGAAGTTTTTAGTTTGTGGATTTAGAATCCGCCATATATCTAACAAGGCCAGGTGTGATATGTTTTTCCTGAAGCAGTGTAAAGCACCTGCTGAGAGAGAGCACCTACCTGAGTCAAGTTTAGGGTTGATGGGCAGGTTCATGTCTCTACCGAAGATCAAGGTGCCTGAAGAAAACAGAGCAATGCGTTTAAACAAAGGCACAGCAAATTTCAGTTGATTCTGATTAGGCATGTAAACAGTGTAAGTTGCACCATATACTGTATAGAGACTTTGACCGTGACAAATCTACCTGCAGAATCAGTCTGTTGGTCTATGATTAATATAGGAAGGGATTTGTGGAATGCAATGGAGGTCCCACTAGACTTGGTATCTGGATTTGTGCTATGCACCCATGTAGTAAAGTTACCACTTTGTAAATCTGGTATGGAAGAGGATTTAAAGTGGGTCTCTTGTAGGAAAAGGCTTTGGGCTTTAGATTTGTGTAGATAGTGTAAAATCTTAGAACGTTTGGCAGGGGAGTTTAGACCTTGGGTATTGAAACAGCAGATCTTAAGTTTATTTGAGGGTGGCATGGTTTCTGTTGAGTTGTAACTGTTTTGGAGCTATCATTAAGGGCAGCAGTGTCTCTCATCCTTCCACTGGGTCCAGCATACCCATCAGGGGCAGGTTTTCATGCTTGAGCCCGTATGTGGTTTACGGTCTCAAGTGCCCTTGTGGGTATGTATACATTGGAAAGACTGAGAGACCTGTGAAGGAGCGGATACAAGAGCATAAGAGGGACGTTACTAACTTTGCTTTAGGCAAAAAAGAATATGAGACCTCTGTATCCAGGCACTTCTTACAATTTCGCCACAGAGCAAGCCAATTACGGAGATTTGTGGTTGAGGATGTGCCAAAACTCCCTGAGAGGTGGTAACAGAAAGAAGCTGCTGCTGCAGTGTGAGGCCAAATGGATAAGAAAATTAGATTGTGTATGTCCTAATGGTTTAAACGAAAATTTGAGTTTAACTACTTCAGCCTAACTGGACGAAAATTTAGTCCAGTTAGGCAGCGCGCACTCCCGCGGGTCGCGCGCGCTCCAGAGGACCCCCCTCGTGCGCGCTCCCGCTGGGGGCCGTTAGCCCAGCGATCAATGAAAGGGATTATAAATCCCTTTCACTGATCGGACCCCCCCCCGGAGAAAAGCCGACAGCGTCTCTTCAGACGCTGCGGCTTTTCTGAGATCAAAAAGTTCCCCTGAGCTCTATCGCTCCCAGGACTTTTTGACTGTGGCCATCTTGTGGCCAAATAGCAAACTACACCAAAATCACCTTACATTGAATAAAATACATTTTTACACATGTAAAATCCCCTGTTTACCTCCCACACCAAAAAATACCCACATACAAGTTTTAATAAAAAATAAAATAAAAAATTACAATAATAAAAAAAAACAAATAGTTACCTAAGGGTCTAAACTTTTTAAATATTTATGTCAAAGGAGTATATCAATATGATTTAGTAAATTATGGGCTTTTAAATAGTGATGGCCGCAAATTGAAAAAATGCACTTTTATTTCCAAATAAAATATTATCGCCATACATTGTGATAGGGACATAATTTTAACGGGGAAATACCCGGGACATATGGGCAAATACAATACGTGAGTTTTAATTATGGAGGCATGTATTATTTTAAAACTATAATGGCTGAAACTGAGAAATAATGAATTTTTTCCGTTTTTTTCTTATTCTTCCTGTTAAAATGCATTTACAGTAAAGTGGCTCTTAGCAAAATGTACCACCCACAGAAAGCCTAATTGGTGGCGGGAAAAACAAGATATAGATCAATTCATTGTGATGAGTAGTGATAAAGTTATTGGCAAATGAATGGGAGGTGAAAGTTGCTCAGATGTAAAAAAATTCTCATCACTGTAGGCTGAAGTGGTTAAAGTGTTTTCTATTATGTCTTCTCTCCTAGGTTGAAATGGATTGCGCAGAATGTTTATAACAGGACTTGTCAAGATTGTATCGTTAAAATATGATAGAACTATAATGTTCTGATTTTGATTATAATTGATTGTACGAATTACTGCATAAAATATAACTATGTCTGGGTGTCCTATTCCTCAGCATTTTACTGGGGTAGACACCGTTGGTGTAGTTCGCTTAATGGATAATTGATGCGTTTGTTGTTGTATATGCTTCTTTGGGTCATGTGATGGTCACATGACTTCCTGTGTGGGGCGTATTTAGGTGTCACAGGTGATAGGTGTGGCACGCCTAAGTAAGGGCTCCGCCCGAAACATGTTTATGTGTCTCTACATGTTCACTAATACAGCTTGTTGCTGGAGCCTTTTGTGTGCAGTCTCCATTTTTGAATTTGTAGTGCACAAGTACAGCCACGCCTGCACAGTAATCCAGAGCCGCTAGTGCACAAGTACAGCCACTCTTGCACAGTAAGCCAGAGCCGCTAGTGCACAAGTACAGCCACGCCTGCACAGTAATCCAGAGCCGCTAGTGCACAAGTACAGCCACGCCTGCACAGTAAGCCAGAGCCGCTAGTGCATGAGTACAGCCACGCCTGCACAGTAAGCCAGAGCTGCTAGTGCACAAGTACAGCCACACCTGCGCAGTAAGCCAGAGCCACTAGTGCATAAGTACAGCCACGCCTGCACAGTAAGCTAGAGCTGCTAGTGCACAAGTACAGCCACGCCTGCACAGTAAGCCAGAGCCGCTAGTGCACAAGTACAGCCACGCCTGCACAGTAAGCCAGAGCTGCTAGTGCACAAGTACAGCCACGTCTGCACAGTAAGCCAGAGCCACTATTGCACAAGTACAGCCACGCCTGTGCAGTAAGCCAGAGCCGCTAGTGCACAAGTACAGCCACGCCTGCACAGTAATCCAGAGCCGCTAGTGCACAAGTACAGCCACTCCTGCACAGTAAGCCAGAGCCGCTAGTGCACAAGTACAGCCACGCCTGCACAGTAAGCCAGAGCTGCTAGTGCACAAGTACAGCCACACCTGCGCAGTAAGCCAGAGCCACTAGTGCACAAGTACAGCCACGCCTGCACAGTAAGCTAGAGCTGCTAGTGCACAAGTACAGCCACGCCTGCACAGTAAGCCAGAGCCGCTAGTGCACAAGTACAGCCACGTCTGCACAGTAAGCCAGAGCTGCTAGTGCACAAGTACAGCCACGTCTGCACAGTAAGCCAGAGCTGCTAGTGCACAAGTACAGCCACGTCTGCACAGTAAGCCAGAGCTGCTAGTGCACAAGTACAGCCACGCCTGCACAGTAAGCCAGAGCCGCTAGTGCACAAGTATAGCCACGCCTGCACAGTAAGCCAGAGCCGCTAGTGCACAAGTACAGCCGCGCCTGCATAGTAAGCCAGAGCCGCTAGTGCACAAGTACAGCCACGCCTGCGCAGTAAGCCAGAGCCGCTTGTGCACAAGTACAGCCACGCCTGCTCAGTAAGCCAGAGCCGCTAGTGCACATGTACAGCCAGGCCTGCTCAGTAAGCCAGAGCCGCTAGTGCACAAGTACAAACAAACCTGCACAGTAAGCCAGAGCCACTAGTGCACTAGTACAGCCACGCCTGCACAGTAAGCCAGAGCCGTTAGTGCACAAGTACAGCCACACCTGCACAGTAAGCCAGAGCTGCTAGTGCACAAGTATAGCCACGCCTGCACAGTAAGCCAGAGCCGCTTGTGCACAAGTACAGCCACGCCTGCACAGTAAGCCAGAGTGGCTAGTGCACAAGTGCAGCCACGCCTGCGCAGTAAGCCAGAGCCCCTAGTGCACAAGTAAAGCCACGCCTGCACAGTAAGCCAGAGCCGCTAGTGCACAAGTACAGCCACGCCTGCACAGTAAGCCAGAGCCGCTAGTGCACAAGTACAGCCACGCCTGCACAGTAAGCCAGAGCCGCTAGTGCACAAGTACAGCCACGCCTGCGCAGTAAGCCAGAGCCGCTAGTGCACAAGTACAGCCACGCCTGCGCAGTAAGCCAGAGTCGCTAGTGCACAAGTAAAGCCACGCCTGCCCAGTAAGCCAGAGCCGATAGTGCACAAGTACAGCCACGCCTGCACAGTAAGCCAGAGCCGCTAGTGCACAAGTACAGCCACGCCTGCACAGTAAGCCAGAGCCGCTAGTGCACAAGTACAGCCACGCCTGCGCAGTAAGCCAGAGCCGCTAGTGCACAAGTACAGCCACGCCTGCACAGTAAGCCAGAGCCGCTAGTGCACAAGTACAGCCACGCCTGCACAGTAAGCCAGAGCCGCTAGTGCACAAGTACAGCCACGCCTGCGCCGTAAGCCAAAGCCGCTAGTGCACAAGTACAGCCACGCCTGCACAGTAAGCCATAGCCACTAGTGCACAAGTACAGCCACGCCTGCACAGTTTAGCCAGAGCCGCTAGTGCACAAGTACAGCCACGCCTGCACAGTAAGCCAGAGCTGCTAGTGCACAAGTACAGCCATGCCTGCACAGTAAGCCAGAGCCGCTAGTGCACAAGTACAGCCACGCCTGCGCAGTAAGCCAAAACCGCTAGTGCACAAGTACAGCCACGCCTGCACAGTAAGCCATAGGCGCTAGTGCACAAGTACAGCCACGCCTGCACAGTTTAGCCAGAGCCACTAGTGCACAAGTACAGCCACGCCTGCACAGTAAGCCAGAGCTGCTAGTGCACAAGTACAGCCACGCCTGCACAGTAAGCCAGAGCTGCTAGTGCACAAGTACAGCCACGCCTGCACAGTAAGCCAGAGCCGGTAGTGCACAAGTACAGCCACGCCTGCACAGTAAGCAAGAGCCGCTAGTGCACAAATACAGCCACGCCTGCACAGTAAGCCAAAGCTGCTAGTGCACAAGTACAGCCATGCCTGCACAGTAAGCCAGAGCCGCTAGTGCACAAGTACAGCCACGCCTGCACAGTAAGCCAGAGCCACTAGTGTACAAGTACAGCCACGCCTGCACAGTAAGCCAGAGCCGCTAGTGCACAAGTATAGCCACGCCTGCAAAGTAAGCCAGAGCCGCTAGCACACAAGTACAGTGACGTCTGCACAGTAAGCCAGAGCCGCTAGTGCACAAGTTTAGGTACACCTGCACAGTAAGCCAGAGCCGCTAGTGCACAAGTACAGCCAGGCCTGCACAGTAAGCCAGAGCCGCTAGTGCACAAGTATAGTCATGCCTGCACAGTAAACCAGAGCCGCTAGTGCACAAGTATAGCCACGCCTGCACAGTAAGCCAGAGCTGCTAGTGCACAAGTACAGCCACGCCTGCACAGTAAGCCAGAGCCGCTAGTGCACAAGTACAGCCACGCCTGCACAGTAAGCCAGAGCTGCTAGTGCACAAGTACAGCCACGCCTGCACAGTAAGCCAGAGCCGCTAGTGCACAAGTACAGCCACGCCTGCACAGTAAGCCAGAGCCGCTAGTGCACAAGTACAGCCACGCCTGCACAGTAAGCCAGAGCCGCTAGTGCACAAGTACAACCAAACCTGCACAGTAAGCCAGAGCCACTAGTGTACAAGTACAGTCACGCCTGCACAGTAAGCCAGAGCTGCTAGTGCACAAGTACAGCCACGCCTGCACAGTAAGCCAGAGCCGCTAGCGCACAAGTAACGCGACGTCTGCACAGTAAGCCAGAGCCGCTAGTGCACAAGTACAGCCACACCTGCACAGTAAGCCAAAGCGGCTAGTGCACAAGTACTGCGGCGTCTGCACAGTAAGCCAGAGCCACTAGTGCACAAGTACAGCCACGCCTGCACAGTAAGCCAGAGCCGCTAGTGCACAAGTACAGCCACGCCTGCGCAGTAAGCCAGAGCCGCTAGTGCACAAGTACAGCCACGCCTGCGCAGTAAGCCAGAGCCGCTAGTGCACAATTACAGCCACGTCTGCACAGTAAGCCAAAGCCGCTAGTGCACAAGTACAGTCATGCCTGCACAGTAAGCCAGAGCCGCTAGTGCACAAGTACAGCCACGTCTGCACAGTAAGCCAGAGCTGCTAGTGCACAAGTACAGCCACACCTGCGCAGTAAGCCAGAGCCGCTAGTGCACAAGTACAGCCACGTCTGCACAGTAAGCCAGAGCCGCTAGTGCACAAGTACAGTCATGCCTCCACAGTAAGCCAGAGCCGCTAGTGCACAAGTACAGCCACGCCTGCACAGTAAGCCAGAGCCGCTAGTGCACAAGTACAGCCACGCCTGCGCAGTAAGCCAGAGACGCTAGAGCACAAGTACAGCCACGTCTGCACAGTAAGCCAGAGCCGCTAGTGTACAAGTACAGTCATGCCTGCACAGTAAACCAGAGCCGCTAGTGCACAAGTACAGCCACGCCTGCTCAGTAAGCCAGAGCTGCTAGTGCACAAGTACAGCCACGCCTGCACAGAAAGCCAGAGCCACTAGTGCACAAGTACAGCCGCGTCTGCGCAGTAAGCCAGAGCCGCTAGTGCACAAGTACAGCCACGCCTGCGCAGTAAGCCAGAGCCGCTAGTGCACAAGTGCAGCCACGTCTGCACAGTAAGCCAAAGCCGCTAGTGCACAAGTACAGTCATGCCTGCACAGTAAGCCAGAGCCGCTAGTGCACAAGTACAGCCACGTCTGCACAGTAAGCCAGAGCTGCTAGTGCACAAGTACAGCCACACCTGCGCAGTAAGCCAGAGCCGCTAGTGCACAAGTACAGCCACGTCTGCACAGTAAGCCAGAGCTGCTAGTAAACAAGTACAGTCATGCCTGCACAGTAAGCCAGAGCCGCTAGTGCACAAGTACAGCCACGCCTGCGCAGTAAGCCAGAGCCGCTAGCGCACAAGTACAGCCACGCCTGCGCAGTAAGTCAGAGCCGCTAGTGCACAAGTACAGCCACGTCTGCACAGTAAGCCAGAGCCGCTAGTGTACAAGTACAGTCATGCCTGCACAGTAAACCAGAGCCGCTAGTGCACAAGTACAGCCACGCCTGCTCAGTAAGCCAGAGCTGCTAGTGCACAAGTACAGCCACGCCTGCACAGTAAGCCAGAGCCGCTAGTGCACAAGTACAGCCGTGTCTGCACAGTAAGCTAGAGCCGCTAGTGCACAAGTACAGCCGTGTCTGCACAGTAAGCCAGAGCCGCTAGTGCACAAGTACAGCCACGCCTGCACAGTAAGCCAGAGCCGCTAGTGCACAAGTACAACCACGCCTGTACAGTAAGCCAGAGCCGCTAGTGCACAAGTACAGCCGTGTCTGCACAGTAAGCCAGAGCCGCTAGTGCACAAGTACAGCCACGCCTGCACAGTAAGCCAGAGCCGCTAGTGCACAAGTACAACCACGCCTGTACAGTAAGCCAGAGCCGCTAGTGCATGAGTGGCCCTGTGCTATCATGCAGACACTGCTATGCTTATGAGGGTGCAGCACAGATGCCCATTGCCCATGCTTGAAAAGTAGACCGACCCGGATCTTCCGGAGGGTCAGAGCGAGCAACAACAGGAACGAGGAAAACCAGAGGCTTCTTCTTAAGTATTTCCTTACTCTGGTTCACTTTAAATATAATATTACATTTGTTGCTAGCAGAGACCTTTGGAACAAATGAAATCATTGCCCTTTAAATACTTTAAAAGGAGGAGTCCTTTAATGACTAATGTAAATTGGATTGCTGTTTGAACCTGATGCTGACGGGGAACAAGCTCCCATCAGACACACTTCAAGGCCCAGCTTCAATCCTCAGCCGGCTCCGGGATGTGCGTGCTCGGCTTGTCAAATCCTGAATGCCGCTGCAAGCACGGCCAGCCTTCTCTAATTACCACCAATGCCACGATTCAAAGCCGGCTGACCTGCCCCATTAATATTAAAGGCCTCTCGGCTCATTCCTCGCATTAGAAGGCATCATCTGCGTATGTGTTGTTGACGTCCGCTGTATCTATATGGAGAGGGAATGGAATACCATACAAGCCAGGGAAAAATGCCTTGTCTTGTCTTCCTGATAGAAACTGTTTTATGTGTATCTAATGCACCAGCAACCGTACATGCAAAATATGTTAATTATTCAATACTACTCAACCTTTCACCTCTCATCTGAACAACTGACATCAGATTCACTTCATTATCATAATAATGCAGCCTGACTATGTATAGCAGACCAGTGACATCACTGAGAATGTAGCCTGTCAAATCACTAGAGAGCAGTGACATCACTGACACTTCATATACATGAGAATGCAGCCAATCTAATCACTAGAGACCAGTGACATCACTGACACCTCATATACAGGAGAACGCAGCCTATCCAATCACTAGAGACCAGTGACATCACTGAGGCCTCATATACATGAGAACGCAGCCTATCCAATCACTAGAGACCAGTAACATCACTGACCCCTCATATACATGAGAACACAGCCTATTCAATCACTGGAGACCAGTGACATCACTGACACCTCATACACATGAGAACGCAGCCTATCCAATCACTAGAGAGACCAGTGACTTCACTGACCCTTCATATACATGAGAACGCAGCCTGTCCAATCACTAGAGACCAGTGACATCACTGACGCCTCATATACATGAGAACGCAGCCTATCCAATCACTAGAGACCAGTGACATCACTGACACCTCATACACATGAGAACGCAGCCTACACAATCACTAGAGACCAGTGACATCACTGACACCTCATACACATGAGAACGCAGCCTATCCAATCACTAGAGACCAGTGACATCAGTGACACCTCCTACACATGAGAACGCAGCCTATCCAATCACTAGAGAGACCAGTGACATCACTGACGCCTCATATACATGAGAACGCAGCCTATCCAATCACTAGAGACCAGTGACATCACTGACACCTCGTATACATGAGAACACAGCCTATCCAATCACTAGAGACCAGTGACATCACTGACAACTCATACACATGAGAACGCAGCCTACACAATTACTAGAGACCAGTGACATCACTGACCCTCATATACATGAGAACGCAGCCTATCCAATCACTAGAGACCAGTGACATCACTGAGGCCTCATATACATGAGAACGCAGCCTATCCAATCACTAGAGACCAGTGACATCACTGACACCTCATACACATGAGAACGCAGCCTACACAATCACTAGAGACCAGTGACATCACTGACACCTCATACACATGAGAACGCAGCCTATCCAATCACTAGAGAGACCAGTGACATCACTGACGCCTCATATACATGAGAACGCAGCCTATCCAATCACTAGAGACCAGTGACATCACTGACACCTCGTATACATGAGAACACAGCCTATACAATCACTAGAGACCAGTGACATCACTGACAACTCATACACATGAGAACGCAGCCTACACAATTACTAGAGACCAGTGACATCACTGACCCTCATATACATGAGAACGCAGCCTATCCAATCACTAGAGACCAGTAACATCACTGACCCCTCATATACATGAGAATGCAGCCTATGCAATCACTAGAGACCAGTGACATCACTGACACCTCATATACATGAGAACGCAGCCTATCCAATCACTAGAGACCAGTGACATCACTGACCCTCATATACATTAGAATGCAGCCTATCCAATCACTAGAGACCAGTGACATCACTGACACCTCATATACATGAGAACTCAGCCTATTCAATCACTGGAGACCAGTGACATCACTGACAACTCATACACATGAGAACGCAGCCTACACAATTACTAGAGACCAGTGACATCACTGACCCTCATATACATGAGAACGCAGCCTATCCAATCACTAGAGACCAGTAACATCACTGACCCCTCATATACATGAGAATGCAGCCTATGCAATCACTAGAGACCAGTGACATCACTGACACCTCATATACATGAGAACGCAGCCTATCCAATCACTAGAGACCAGTGACATCACTGACCCTCATATACATTAGAATGCAGCCTATCCAATCACTAGAGACCAGTGACATCACTGACACCTCATATACATGAGAACGCAGCCTATCCAATCACTAGAGAAACCAGTGACTTCACTGACCCTTCATATACATGAGAACGCAGCCTGTCCAATCACTAGAGACCGGTGACATCACTGACACCTCATACACATGAAAACGCAGCCTATCCCATCACTAGAGACCAGTGACATCACTGACGCCTCATATACATGAGAACACAGCCTATCCAATCACTAGAGACCAGTGACATCACTGACACCTCATACACATGAGAACGCAGCCTACACAATCACTAGAGACCAGTGACATCACTGACACCTCATACACATGAGAACGCAGCCTATCCCATCACTAGAGACCAGTGACATCACTGACACCTCATACACATGAGAACGCAGCCTATCCAATCACTAGAGAGACCAGTGACTTCACTGACACCACATATACATGGGAACGCAGCCTATCCCATCACTAGAGACCAGTGACATCACTGACCCTTCATATACATGAGAACGCAGCCTGTCCAATCACTAGAGACCAGTGACATCACTGACGCCTCATATACATGGGAACGCAGCCTATCCAATCACTAGAGACCAGTGACATCACTGACACCTCATACACATGAGAACGCAGCCTACACAATTACTAGAGACCAGTGACATCACTGACCCTCATATACATGAGAACGCAGCCTATCCAATCACTAGAGACCAGTGACATCACTGAGGCCTCATATACATGAGAACGCAGCCTATCCAATCACTAGAGACCAGTAACATCACTGACCCCTCATATACATGAGAATGCAGCCTATGCAATCACTAGAGACCAGTGACATCACTGACACCTCATATACATGAGAACGCAGCCTATCCAATCACTAGAGACCAGTGACATCACTGACCCTCATATACATGAGAATGCAGCCTATCCAATCACTAGAGACCAGTGACATCACTGACATCACTGACACCTCATATACATGAGAACGCAGCCTATCCAATCACTAGAGACCAGTAACATCACTGACCCCTCATATACATGAGAATGCAGCCTATCCAATCACTAAAGACCAGTGACATCACTGACACCTCATATACATGAGAACGCAGCCTATCCAATTACTAGAGACCAGTAACATCACTGACCCCTCATATACATGAGAATGCAGCCTATCCAATCACTAGAGACCAGTGACATCACTGACACCTCATATACATGAGAATGCAGCCTATCCAATCACTAGAGACCAGTGACATCACTGACACCTTATATACATGAGAATGCAGCCTATCCAATCACTAGAGACCAGTGACATCACTGACACCTCATATACATGAGAACCCAGCCTATCCAATCACTAGAGACCAGTGACATCACTACACCTCATATACATGAGAACGCAGCCTATCCAATCACTAGAGACCAGTGACATCACTGACACCTCATATACATGAGAACGCAGCCTATCCAATTACTAGAGATCGGTGACATCACTGACCCCTCATATACATGAGAATGCAGCCTATCCAATCACTAGAGACCAGTGACATCACTGACCCCTTATATACATGAGAATGCAGCCTATCCAATCACTAGAGACCAGTGACATCACTGACACCTCATATACATGAGAATGCAGCCTATCCAATCACTAGAGACCAGTGACATCACTGACACCTCATATAAATGAGAACGCAGCCTATCCAATCACTAGAGACCAGTGACATCACTGACACCTCATATACATGAGAACACAGCCTATCCAATCACTAGAGACCAGTGACATCACTGACGCCTTATATACATGAGAACACAGCCTATCCAATCACTAGAGACCAGTGACATCACTGACACCTCATATACATGAGAACGCAGCCTATCCAATTACTAGAGACCAGTAACATCACTGACCCCTCATATACATGAGAATGTAGCCTATCCAATCACTAGAGACCAGTGACATCACTGACCCCTCATATACATGAGAATGCAGCCTATCCAATCACTAGAGACCAGTGACATCACTGACACCTCATATACATGAGAACGCAGCCTATCCAGTCACTAGAGACCAGTGACATCACTGACACCTTATATACATGAGAACACAGCCTATCCAATCACTAGAGACCAGTGACATCACTGACACCTCATATACATGAGAACACAGCCTATCCAATCACTAGAGACCAGTGACATCACTGACACCTCATATACATGAGAACGCAGCCTATCCAATCACTAGAGACCAGTGACATCACTGACACCTCATATACATGAGAACGCAGCCTATCCAATCACTAGAGACCAGTGACATCACTGACCCCTCATATACATGAGAACATAGCCTATCCAATCACTAGAGACCAGTGACATCACTGACCCCTCATATACATGAGATTGCAGCCTATCCAATCACTAGAGACCAGTGACATAGAGATGTTTTAGATTATGAAAGCCATACACAATCTCTTCTGCGTTTCGTTTGTTCTTTAGACCAGGGATGGATCAAGACCAAGTTGCGCCTGGGGCAAGGTCAGGTTTTGGCGCCTAAAGGTCAGGTTTTGGCGCCTAAACTGCCATTCATTTTGCCGCCTTTTTAAGAATTTAACAAACTGCGCCTGGGTCAAGATACCTGCTTGCCCCCCCCCCCCCCCCCCCCTAGATCCGTCTCTGCTTTTGACCCATAAACTAGAAATTATTTTTGAGCCATGGAAAGAGTTGTGAAGGAAGATGTGAGTTCAGAATAAGCTTGCGAATTAATGTTCGGTAAAGAGCACAGAGAATATCATGGTTTCTTTCCAAATGTCGGCAGTTTCAAAATAATGGTTTCTGCCACTTTCGGCAGCTAGCGAGCCGTCCAAAAATAGCAATCAAGCGTAATGTAGTCAGCACTTCCATGATGGCCGGGAAAATAGATGGTTTCTGAAATTAACAACGTATTCTGGACGTCAAGCTCTGACTGAGTGGAGCTGACAGGTTTAAGTAGCGTAGTTCGCTGAAGTAACCGGAAACCGCCCATCGCTGCCTAATTGACTCAAGCTGCGTTTTGTAGTCGTGTTTGCAGAATCTTTGTTTCATTAACGTTCCTGTTTGCATCTTGGGTCTCTCCCAGAATTTGAATACGACTCTTTAATTCTCTGTGCTGACTTCTCTATTCCTGAGATACTTAAAGGTTCTTTATCCCCTTCAAAAGACATTTCTCCTATTTATGTAGTGCTGACATAATATACAGGCCTCAATTCTGATAGCTATGTGCGGTAAATATTTCTGTGTCGGTAAAATACCGCATTTGGTATTTTACGTTTTTTGGGCAATATTGAAAGAATGTGTTGGGTATTTGATAGGGGAAGGCGAATTTGGTAATGTAGCAACCCTTGGAAATTTATTTATAGGCATCCCCTAAAAAAAATAAAAGTAAATACTGTATTTGGAGTTTTATTTGTACTATTTTTTATTATACAGTCTGAATATGAATTCCACTAAAACAGGAATAGGAACTCCACTAAAAACTGCAAAATGCACACAAATTGACTTTACCACCCGGTACAGGCAGGTCTTAACAACGAAACGACTGCTCCACTCCAATTGGCGTGGACGCGGCAGCAGCCCCAGGACCACTCAATGCCAATTGGCGTGAAGTCCTGGGGTGGGGCTTTGCAGGAGATTGCGTGCGCCGATTCTCCATATCAGTCTCCCAGCGGCGATCGCTGCTAAGAGACTGTTAGACGGCGAAACTGCTGTCTATTTATTGTGTACAGCACTGCGATCTATGGCAGAGATGTACTCGGGACAGCCGTGTCACACGGCTGTCCCATGGGGGAGACAGGAGCGATCCGCTGTCCTAGGCTGATGCCTATGACAGCCAATCGCTGTGACTAGCTGGCGGGAGGAGGGAGGGATGGAAATAAAAAAAAAAAATGTATTATAAAAAACAACAACAAATAAATACAAAAAAAATAAAAATAAACAAACACTCCGGCAGGGATCAGAGCTCACCAACAGAAAGCTCTGTGGGTAATGCCTGTAGTCCTTAACTATTTTCGCCTTTTGGACGTGACTTTAACGTTTAGTGTTTCTGAAAAAAAAAAAAATCACCTCCTCCTTGTAGTTCCTGTGATCGAGCATGCTTGCTCACAGGATAGAAAAACAAAAACTCACTGTAAATAGTAAAACTACATTTTTAATAAAAAAAAACAATACATTACATTTAAAATTAACTGTTTACCTCCCACACCCAAAAAATACCCAAATACATTTTTTAACTAAAGAAAAAAAATTACAATTTAACCACTTAGTGACATGCAGACGTATTAAAACGTCCTGCTGGAGTCTCTTAATGGCTCTAGGACATTTTAAAACGTCATGCGCTGCTGCTGTGCGCGCTCCCGTGCGCGCGTGCACATGCATTCTTGTGCACATGAAAATAGTGAACCCCCCCCCCAAAAAAATACACCTTTATTTCCAAATACTATATTGTCACCATACTTTGTATTAGGGACATAATTAAAATCTTGTGATAACCAGGACAAATAGGCAGATACAATGTGTGGGTTTTATGCACAGTAGCAGTGTTTATATTAAAACCATAGGGGATGAAATTGGAGAAATGATAGTGTAATTTTTCATTTTTTCCTTGTTTTCCCCTTTAACCACTTCAGCCTTCAGTCGTTTTCACTTTATGCATCCGAGCAATGTTCACCTCCCATTCATTAGCCTATAACTTTATCACTACTTATCACAATGAACTGATCTATGTCTCGTTTTTTCCGCCACCAATTAGCCTTTTTTTGGGGGGTACACTTTGCTAAGAGCCACTTTACTGTAAATGCATTTTAACAGGAAGAATAAGGAAAAAATGCATTATTTCTCAGTTTTCAGCCATTATAGTTTTAAAATAATACATGCCTCCACAATTAAAACTCACGTATTGTATGTGCCCATTTGTCCCGGTTATTACACCGTTTAAATTGTGTCCCTATCACAATGTATGGCGACAATATTTTACTTGGAAATAAAAGTGCATTTTTTCCATTTTGTATCCATCACTATTTACAAGCTTATAATAAAAAAAAAAATAGAAAGATTTCATGTTTACATAGATATTTAAAAAGTTTAGACCCTTAGGTAAATATTTATGTGTTTGTTTTTTTTTTAGTTGTAATGTTTTTTTTTTTTTTTATTATTCAACATTTTATTATGTGGGTATTTTTGGGAGGGTGGGATGCAAATCAACTTTTTTTTTTTACATATTGGTCTATTTTTTAAATTTTTTTTGCATTTTCATGCAGTTAGCTTTTTGGCCACAAGATGGCAGCCATGAGTTTGTTTACAATGACGTCACTCTAAGCATAACACGGACGCTTAGAGTGACGTCGGGGGAAATAGGAACAGAAAAACCTCAGCTTCCGTGCGAAGCTGACAGTTTTTCTCGGGGGGAGAGCAATCAGTGATCGGGCACCATAGCCCGATTCACTGATTGCTTGGCTAGAGAATCGCGGGTCGGGGGTGAGCGTGCACGTGCGCGATCGGCCGCGGGGGCACGCGGCAGCGCACATGGCCTCCTGGGCGTAGCTAGTACGTCCAGGAGGCCAAAGTAGTTAAAATACATAAAAATAAAGTAATTACTGAAAACAAATATCAACCCCAAAAAGCCCAATTGGTGGTGAAAAAGACAAGCTATAGATCATTTCATTGTGATAAGTAGTGATTAAGCTATTGCCAAATGAAAAGGATGAGCACTGAAAGGTGAAAATCGCTCTTGTCCGTTAGGGTAAAAACCTCCTTGGGGTGAAGTGGTTAAAAAAAAAATAGTTACCTAAGGGTCTGAACTTTTTTTTTAATATGCATGTAAAGAGGGTATACAACTAATATTTTTTAAATTATTAGTTTGTAAATAGTGATGGATGCAAAACTAAAATAATTGGCGCAATTCAAAATAAAATATTGGCGCAATACATTGTGAGAGGGATATAATTTAAATGGTGCAATAACCAGGACAAATGGGCAAATAAAATATGTGGGTTTTAATTATGGTAGCATGTATTATTTTAAAGCTATAATGGCTGAAAACTGAGAAATAATGATTTTTTTCAATTTTTTTTCTAAATATTCCTGTTAAAATGCATTTACAAAAAAAAAAAATTCTTAGCAAAACGTACCACCTAAAAAAGAAAGCCTAATTGGTGGCGGAAAAACAAGATATAGATCAAATCATTGTGATAAGTAGTAATAAAGTTATTGGCGAATGAATGGGAGGTAAAAATTGCTCGGATACATAAGGTGAAAAACGACTGAAGGCTGAAGTGGTTAAACTGATCGGTAAACTACTGGTAAGTGATAAAATGGCCACTATTTATCATGAGAATTCGCATTTTCGTTAAAATATTGCAAAATACCGTATATTTGACAGCATGCAGTAAATTCTGATTTAAATCTACCATTATAGCATACTGCTTTTACCACATGCGGTAAAATACTGCACATGCAGTAAAATGGATGGTAAGCATACCAGTATTGAGGCCATAATGGGGTCGTCTTACAAGTATCCAACCAGCTCCATGTGAGCAAAAAGATACTTCTATAAAACATATTCATTCACACAGTGAGCTCATGCACTATGGGTCTCCTATAAGCAGTGGCGTACCTAGGGCGTTTGACACCCGGTGCCGGTTATTATAAGATAATTTCACCAGAAAATAATCGTAAAGTGGGTAGTATTTCACCAGAAAATTATCGTAAAGTGTGCAGCATTTCACCATAAAATCGTAAAGAGAGCAGCATTTCACCATAAAATAATCGTAAAGTGGGCAGCATTTCACCATAAAATAATTGTAAAGTGGGCAGCATTTCACCATAAAATAATCGTAAAGAGAGCAGCATTTCACCATAAAATAATCGTAAAGTGGGCAGCATTTCACCATAAAATAATCGTAAAGAGAGCAGCATTTCACCATAAAATAATCCTAAAGTGGGCAGCATTTCACCATAAGATAATCGTAAAGCGAGCAGCATTTCACCATAAAATAATCGTAAAGAGAGCTGCATTTCACCAGAAATCGTAAAGTGGGCAACATTTCACCAGCAAATAATCATTATGTGGGCAGCATTCACCAGAAAATAATCGCTATGTGCGCCGCATTCACCAGAAAATAATCACTATGTGTGCAGCATTCACCAGAAAAAAAATTGTTACTTGCGCAGCATTCACCAGCAAATAATCGCTATTTGCGCAGCATTCACCAGAAAATAATCGCTATGTGCACAGCATTCACCAGAAAATAATCGCTATGTGCACAGCATTCACCAGAAAATAATTGTTATGTGCGCAGCATTCACCAGAAAATAATCGCTATGACGGGAGCATTTACCAGAAAATAATCGCTATGTGGGGAGCATTCACCAGAAAATAATCGCTATGTGGGGAGCATTCACCAGAAAATAATCGCTATGTGCGCAGCATTCACCAGAAAATAATCGCTATGTGGGGAGCATTCACCAGAAAATAACCGTTATGTGGGGAGCATTCACCAGAAAATAATCGCTATGTGGGGAGCATTCACCAGAAAATATTCGCTATGTGCGCAGCATTCACCAGAAAATAATCGCTATGAGGGGAGCATTCACCAGAAAATAATCGCTATGTGGGGAGCATTCACCAAAAAGTAATCGCTATGTGGGGAGCATTCACCAGAAAATAATCGCTATGTGGGAAGCATTCACCAGAAAATAATCGCTATTTGGGGAGCATTCACCTGAAAATAATCGCTATGTGAGCAGCTCTCCCCAAAAATATAATCGTTATGCAGGGAGCATTCACCAGAAAATAATCGTTATGCAGGGAGCATTCACCAGAAAATAATCGTTATGCAGGGAGCATTCACCAGAAAATAATCGGTATGTAGGGAGCATTCAACAGAAAATAACCCTGTAAAAAAAATAATTTCACTCACCTGGCCGGCCTCACATGCGCAGCTCCCTGACGATCCTCCAGCAACGATCCTCCTGCAGCCAAATCTCCCGCGCTGACAGGCAGAATGCAGGGCTACGGGAAGATGGCGCCCGAAGCCCTGTACTGGAGACACAAAGTCTCCAGTGCAGGGCTTCAGCAGCCATCTTCCCGTAGCCCTGCTCTGTCTCCGGGAGGCAGTCCCCACAGTGGGCTGTGGGGATTTCCACACCTGGGGGGTCCGGGGCGGGCAGCGGGGAAGAGAGGCTGAAGGAGGGGACCCAGGTGAGGGAGGAGGGGGGATCTGTCCCCCCTCCCTGCCGCTGCCCCCCACCCCTCCTTTTAGCGCTGCTCTTCCCCTTCCATGGGGGGTCGTGGCGACACCCCTTTGGGTGTCAGTCACCCAGGGCGCCACGCCCCCTGCGCCCAATGGTAGGGACGCCACTGCCTATAAGGCATAATCACACAGTGAGCTCATGCGCTACGGGTTTACTATAAGACATAATCACACAGTGAGCTGGTGCACTATGGGTCTCCTATAAGGAATAGTCACGCAGTGAGCTCATGCACTATGGGTTTCCTATAAGGCATAGTCACGCAGTGAGGTCATGCACTATGGGTCTCCTATAAGGCATAGTCACACAGTGAGCTCATGCACTATGGGTCTCCTATAAGGAATAGTCACGCAGTGAGCTCATGCACTATGGGTCTCCTATAAGGCATAGTCACACAGTGAGCTCATGCACTATGGGTCTCCTATAAGGAATAGTCACACAGTGAGGTCATGCACTATGGGCTTCCTATAAGGAATAGTCACACAGTGAGGTCATGCACTATGGGTCTCCTATAAGGAATAGTCACACAGTGAGGTCATGCACTATGGGTCTCCTATAAGGCATAGTCACGCAGTGAGCTCATGCACTATGGGTTTCCTATAAGGCATAGTCACGCAGTGAGGTCATGCACTATGGGTTTCCTATAAGGAATAGTCACGCAGTGAGGTCATGCACTATGGGTCTCCTATAAGGCATAGTCACGCAGTGAGCTCATGCACTATGGGTCTCCTATAAGGAATAGTCACACAGTGAGGTCATGCACTATGGGTTTCCTATAAGGAATAGTCACACAGTGAGGTCATGCACTATGGGTCTCCTATAAGGAATAGTCACACAGTGAGGTCATGCACTATGGGTCTCCTATAAGGCATAGTCACGCAGTGAGCTCATGCACTATGGGTTTCCTATAAGGCATAGTCACGCAGTGAGGTCATGCACTATGGGTTTCCTATAAGGAATAGTCATGCAGTGAGGTCATGCACTATGGGTTTCCTATAAGGCATAGTCACGCAGTGAGCTAATGCGCTATGTGTTTCCTATAAGGAATAGTCACACAGTGAGCTCATGCACTATGGGTCTCCTATAAGGAATAGTCACACAGTGAGGTCATGCACTATGGGTTTCCTGTAAGGAATAATCAATCGCACAGTGAGGTCATGCACTATGGGTCTCCAATAAGGAATAGTCACACAGTGAGCTCATGCACTATGGATCTCCTATAAGGAATAGTCACACAGTGAGCTCATGCACTATGGGTCTCCTATAAGGTATATTCATGCAGTGAGCTCATGCACTATGGGTCTCCAATAAGGAATAGTCACACAGTGAGCTCATGCACTATGTGTTTCCTATAAGGAATAGTCACACAGTGAGCTCATGCACTATGGGTCTCCTATAAGGCATAGTCACACAGTGAGGTCATGCACTATGGGTCTCCAATAAGGAATAGTCACACAGTGAGCTCATGCACTATGGGTCTCCAATAAGGAATAGTCACACAGTGAGTTCATGCGCTATGTGTTTCCTATAAGGAATAGTCACACAGTGAGCTCATGCACTATGGGAGTAACTTCTTGCACATGTGAAGCTGTGTTTTTTTTTCTAATATGGGGGCATCTGGGCTCTTTAGGCCTTCTACAAAATCCTAGGGGTTCTGGTTCATCAAGACATAACTGAACCCTTTGCGGCAAAAATCTGCCATCCTCACTCAAGTCAAAACATAGCATAGTTGGGCATCGGAAAGGTTAGTATACCTAGAGTGGTATTCATGGCCGGCACACCCATAGGGGCAGACTGGGCAATTGCCCCGGGCCCTGATTCGGGTGGTAAGTTCAGAGTTTTCGGCAGTGTAGAGACTCTCCTGTCCCGGCTGGCGCACTTCTCCATTGGTCCATGGCTCTATGCGTTCCCATCTTCCTCCCTGTTGGCCACATCTTCTCTGTGAACCGGAGGCCTATTACATAATAACATGGGCTGGGTCTTGGAGCAGAGGCACTCCTACGAGGATGAAGAAAGGACAGCACAGAACCATGGACATATGGAGGAGCACACCAGCCGGGACAGGTGAGTCGCTACACTGCCGAAAACTCTGCATGTACCCGGGACCTCAATAAAGTTGGGGGGAGATGTTGGATGCCCAGCCAGCGGCTCAGGGGCTATGGGGAGATTTGGCAGAAACAAAGAAGCCCCTAATGCCTTGGGGGGAGTCAGGTCTGTCAGGAGGCCCCCAGGTTCATTTCTCCCCGGGGCCCCATTGCAGCTAGAACCGGCCCTGGTGGTATGACGGCAGCCTCTGCATTTCGATTAAGTAAGAGATTGATTTTGAGCCTGGGATCGGTCATGGGCAAGCAGAAAGCTGTATATTTTTTCTCCTCCTGATCCGATCATTTTCTCGATCAAAAGTAAGATCAATAGTGAAAATTGCACAGTGTGTACCAGGCCTAAGTATCAATCACAATCCAATCAATTTCACACCGTGAAGGGATTTATGGGCTTGGCATATGAGGCCATAGTTCACCTGAGTATGGCCAGTTTTACACCACTTCAACAGCCAGGGGCGTGACTACAGGAGAGCTTCTCCTAAGACCGCAGGGAGCCAGGGGCGTGACTACAGGAGAGCTTCTCCTAAGACCGCAGGGAGCGAGGGGCGTGACTACAGGAGAGCTTCTCCTAAGACCGCAGGGAGCCAGGGGCGTGACTACAGGAGAGCTTCTCCTAAGACCGCAGGGGGGCCCACAGCCAAACTACTACTTCGCTTCCTCCAATAAAGGGGCCCATCCTTCAGATCAGGTGTTTTTGTGGCTGGGTGTGACGATTAGGATGTCCACACTTTTATGACCGTTGCAAATTACCCCACACACCCCATACTGTGACGTACACCACGGGTAGGCAAGGGAAAGGGTGTGAATACTGGAGGGCCGCCATCAAAGTCCCAAAGATTTCTAGTTATGCCCCTGCCAACAGCAGACACTTTTTCCCAAAATCCCAACCTAGTCTGTCACACCAAATGAAGAGGGGGATCACCCCAGTAAGGCCATTGACAAATGGGTATCTGCAAGAAGGTGATAAGTAGCATTTATGAACATTTTTATTAGGTTGCTATTACATAGATAACCATAAGGTTAGCAGTATGTCAAAATCTTCGCTATAGCTGTCCTTTTACAGTGGCTGGATAGCAGGGTCGGACTGGGACACTGGGGGCCCACCAAAGAAATCTCAACCTGGGGCCCACACATCCCATGATTGCGGTGAAAAAAGGGCGTGACCATGCAATGGAAGGTGGGCGTGGTCATGATGTATTATGGACAGGGCCAAATGTACATGATCTTAGCAGCATTGTAATTCAGAGACACTGCTGCCCAGCAAAACTTTGCATAGAGTCCCCTCCTTCAATATAAAGTAATGTCCTACTTTGCAGAGGTTGCGACCGCAGAGGTTGCAACCGCATCGGGGCCCTTGGGCCAAAGGGGCCCTAAAGGGCCCTCCCTCAACTACAGTATTACCTCTCTATTGGTCCTTTGCTCATAATAATCACTTCTATAGATACTTTGAACAGTGGTAATCATTAACAAGCCATTTCCCATCCCCTTCTTGCACCTCTGACACTGTAGTTGCCATTGGCAGGTTTTGGTGCGTCATATCAATTGTTATGTATAGAGTGCTTGGGGGGCCCCATTGTAAAATTTGCATCGAGGCCTACAGCTACTTAGCTACGCCACTGGTCTCAGCATGAGTGATTACAGCACTGAGAAGAGAATTTTTGTGCTGCAGGCAGCAATTGGAGCTCTGTCAGATAAGGAGGGGGGCCCACCAGAGACCTGTAGGCGGGGCCCACCGAGGGAAAAAACTGTACTACTGTGGCCCAGTCCGACCCTGCTGGATAGTGTAAAGATTAAGGGCTCTGCCTCTGACGCAGGAGACCAGGGTTTGAATCTCGGCTCTTCCTGTTCAGTAAGGCAGCACCTATCCAGTAGGAGACCTTGGGAAGACTCCCTAATGCTGGGTACACACAATGCAATTTCCCACCCGATCGACGGGTCGGTCAATTGTTTCCGACATGTCCGATCGGCTCCCAGTCAATAAAGCAATCGATTTTGCACACTTAGCATTAGAAAGTCGATTGCTTTATCGATCGAGAGCAGACATGTCGGGAATAATCGTTCGACCTGTCGATCGGGCGGGAAATTGCAACGTATGTACCCAGCACAACACTGCTACTGCCTACTGAGTGCACTCTAGTGGCTGCAGCTCAGGCACTTTGAGCCCACCAGGAGAAAAGCACGATATAAATGTTATTTGTCTTCTCTTTAAATTATAATTCCTAATGGTGCAGAGACTGGGGAGAGTTGTAAAGGGATGTAGGACCTTTTGCCTCTGCTCCAATAAATATTGTTCTTCCAGATTTGCTCACATGCAAAATGGCCTCCGACTAGGCAATGAGTAAACTTTACCCTAAGAATGAACCAAACTGGAATCTATAAACGGTTTGCTGCTGTGCCCTCGGCGTTCGCCATTAATGACCATTCTGTTGTTGATTTCTAAACAACGTATCTGATACAATTCCAGTTGTGCTTGGCAAGCGCTTTCTAATTAACTCAACGTATTTTGGATAATAGCATTTGCTAACTTTTTCCTTTTTTTTTGTCACATGCATAATATACGGTTGGTTTTGATCCAGGATCACAGATTGATTTCAGCGAAAGCAGTAAAAAATGTATAGATTTTAGCGATTGTTTAGTATGCGGCCCGTAATACATGGAAATTAATGCAGGGAACGACATTAAATGTTGGACGCAGAGAAGCTGTTTACTTCGAAATGAAAATTATCTTGAAAGTTGCAATTATCAATGCATCCAAATTCAATCCAGGAGAACGCAACGGCGGTAATGATTAAACACTCTTTCAATGCCTAAATGCTATCCTACATTACGTATCTGGCTAGGATATGGTATAATGGAAAAGGCATTTTTGTCACAATGCTTGCTTTGTGTCCTCAGAATAAAGTCAACTTCCAGTACTAATGGACACACTTAAAGGAGAATGCCACAAAGTGTCACTGAACTGGAATCTAACTTCTGTTTCTATGGAAAGGGGTGGAGCGATGCCAGCATGGCACACATCGGCTTTGCTTCCAGTGGGCGGGGTCAGGAGACACCTGTACACATGCTCCATTCTCGGCTGAGACATCCAGAAACATACACCTTGGACAGGTTTAGTATGATGATCCCCCATAACATGTATTGCCATCATGATCCTCTGTAAGAAGTTTAGCCATGATGTCACATAACAAGTACCCACAATAACAAAGTATAATGCCATTTTCTGCAGCTCCAGCCGCTTTCATGGTGCTGGGACTGCTGCAAATTGCATCAAGGGCCTCAAATCCCTGTCTAGTGTCTGTGTCATCCCTGCCAACTTTTTGAGATGGGAACGAGGGACACTTAAGCCATGCCCCTGTCACACCCTGCTCACACCTAGTGTTGGGCGAACAGTGTTCGCCACTGTTCGGGTTCTGCAGAACATCACCCTGTTCGGGTGATGTTCGAGTTCGGCCGAACACCTGATGGTGTTCGGCCAAACCGTTCGGCCACATGGCCGAACTAAGAGCGCATGGCCGAACGTTCCCCGAACGTTCGGCTAGCGCTGTGATTGGCCGAACGGGTCACGTGGTTCGGACCCGAACGCGCTCTGATTGGCCGAACTGTCACGTGGTTCGGGTAAATAAATACCCGAACCACGTCATATCTCCGCCATTTGTCTGTGGGTTTAGCTTTGGGTAGGCAGGCAGGGTAGTTCGCGCTTCAGCCACGCTAGCCAGGGTCCCCCCACTCATTGTGTGTCACTGCTGGGAACAGTAGTACACCGCTCGCTCACCCACCACTGTATAGCATTGTGCTCTGTGTCGCTGCTGGGAATAGTGGTACACCGCTCACCCACCACTGTATAGCATTTCTGTACTGCCACTGTACTGCTGCCAGTCAGCGTGTACTTTAAGGATAAGTGAAATGAGGAAGAAATCCGGTGAAAGAGGGAGGGGCAAGGGAAGAGATGTTTCCCCTGACGGTTCACGTACAGGCCACAGGGGAGCACCCAAAAAAACCCACTCAATACCGCCTATGTTGTCCAGGACAACAACCCTCACAAATCCAAAAGAACAGGACCAGATAATTACTTGGATGACCTCTCAAGCGTCCAGCAGTGGGTTAAGCAGCACCAGCACATCACGCACGAGGTCCGAGTCCTCAGCCAGTTACAAGGAGCCAGTGGGCACAAAGCTGACACAACCGGCAGCGACACCACGCACACAGCTGCCAGATAACCAGTCCGATGAATTACCTCAGGACACAATGGGGTATTCGCAGGAGCTATTCCCAGCCGACCAGGAGGGCAGCAAACAACACAAGCCGCAGCTAGTGACCAAAAGGGAATGGTATCGGCAATGTCCTTGGAGTGGGACAATTTTCTGACACCCATGCAGCAGCAGCCCACAGAACAGCAAGCGTGCAGATCCACCTCCAACACCGATCGCCTGGAGAAGATGGTCAAGGACTACATGTCAGATGGCGTAGCTGTGTTGAACAATCCATCTGCACCCTTCAACTATTGGGTATCGAAGCTAGACACCTGGCACGAACTGGCAATGTACGCAATAGAGGTGCTGGCTTGCCCGGCAGCCAGCGTTATGTCGGAACGCTGTTTCAGTGCTGCCGGAGGCATCGTCACAGATCGGCGTATCCGCCTCTCCACAGAAAATGCAGACCGTCTGACTCAAATTAAAATGAATCAATCCTGGATTGGAAACGACTATGCAACACTCCTGGACCCCAACCAAGTAACATGAACAATGACCATCTGTGATGGGGTAGCGTTGCCGGTCCCTGTTTATTGAACCTCTCATCTTTATTACATTTATGACTGCATGGCGGCAAAAAGCATTGCTATATCCGCACGCTTCTTGTCCTCATGCAAGGCCTGGGTTGTTGTGTCTCAAAAAGCGTGGCCTTCTCCTCCTGCGCCTCCTCCTCTTCCATCATGTGTGCTGCTGCTGCTGCTGGCCTGGGTTAGCGTTTCCGGTCCCTGTTTATTGAACCTCTCATCTGTATTACATTTATGACTGCATGGCGGCAAAAAGCATTGCTATATCCGCACGCTATTTGTCCTCATGCAAGGCCTGGGATGTTGTGTCTCAAAAAGCGTGGCCTTCTCCTCCTGCGCCTCCTCCTGTTCCATCACGTGTGCTGCTGCTGCTGCTGGCCTGGGTTAGCGTTTCCGGTCCCTGTTTATTGAACCTCTCATCTGTATTACATTTATGGCTGCATGGCGGCACAACACATTGCTATATCCGCACGCTTTTTGTCCTCATGCAAGGCCTGGGTTGCGTCTCAAAAAGCGTGGCCTTCTCCTCCTGCGCCTCCTCCTGTTCCATCACGTGTGCTGCTGCTGGTGCTGGGTTAGCGTTGCCGGTCCCTGTATATTGAACCTCTCATCTTTATTACATTTATGACTGCATGGCGGCAAAAAGCATTGCTATATCCGCACGCTTTTTGTCCTCATGCAAGGCCTGGGATGTTGTGTCTCAAAAAGCGTGGCCTTCTCCTCCTGCGCCTCCTCCTGTTCTATCACGTGTGCTGCTGCTGCTGCTGCTGGGTTAGCGTTGCCGGTCCCTGTTTATTGAACCTCTCATCTGTATTACATTTATGACTGCATGGCGGCAAAAAGCATTGCTATATCCGCACGCTATTTGTCCTCATGCAAGGCCTGGGTTGCGTCTCAAAAAGCGTGGCCTTCTCCTCCTGCGCCTCCTCCTGTTCCATCACGTGTGCTGCTGCTGGTGCTGGGTTAGCGTTACCGGTCCCTTTTCCTGGAACCTCTTCTCTGTATTACATTTATGACTGCATGGCGACAAAAAGCATGTTACCTGTGCAAAGAAACATGACATTTTCCACATTTAAAAGACAGTTTTTCCTTTGAAACTTTACAATCAATTTTCTCAAAAACTTTAAGCTCTTTTTCAAATATTTTTTTTTCCTCTTGTACCCACTCCCAAGGTGCACATACCCTGCTAATTCGGGGTATGTAGTATGTAAGGAAGCTTTACAAAGCACGAAAGTTTGGGTCCCCATTGACTTCCATTATGTTCGTCGCGAACACCCGAACATCGCGGCGATGTTTGGCGAACGTTCGCGAACCCGAACATCTAGGTGTTCGCCCAACACTACTCACGCCCCCGGCACACCATAAAGATTTCATAAGAAAAGTATGCTGTTTTATCATTCAGACCACACTGGTCCTTTCTATCCTGGTTCATTTTTCTTCATAGTAACTGTAAGGAATAGCGGAGATGCCGCCGCTGAGTCAAGCGGCATGGCAGCTATCTCCGCGTGTCAGCCTGCGGCCTCTGCCGCGCGGTTACATGCTCAGGTTATTCCTGGTCCCTCCATTGCTCACAGGCTAAGAGCTACGCGCATGCGAGCAGAGCGACAGGACCTTTATGCAGCTAAGAGGGGAGTCAGCTGATCATGCGGTCAGCTGACTCCAGCTAGCATCCGGATTGGCTGAGTGA
The DNA here is from genome assembly GCF_040937935.1 of Hyperolius riggenbachi. Classification (NCBI taxonomy): domain Eukaryota; kingdom Metazoa; phylum Chordata; class Amphibia; order Anura; family Hyperoliidae; genus Hyperolius; species Hyperolius riggenbachi. The sequence goes on from NC_090657.1 coordinate 236,978,178, forward strand.
CTGGGGCGGCGCTGTGGAGCATGTTGAGTATATATAGAGCAGGTCTGTCAGTAGCTCCGCGTCTGCTGTTGCGAAAGCTATAGTGTGTTAGCGCTCAGACCCCAGTCAGATCCCAAAGTGTGCTAGAACCGGCCGGAGCCGGGGACCCACACTTAGAAAGATTCTGTTGATAGCTTTAAAGTACTATTGCATTGTTTATTTGTTATGACCTTTTGCTTGCTCTGACTATTCTTCCGTTTGTCGATTCTGTACCTCAGCCTATCTGATTCACGTTGCCGACCCTGCCTGTCCCTGACGTTGAATCAGTCTTCCGCTCCTGTACTGTATCTGTTCGCTCGTTGCTAACTCTGCCTGTCTGACCTCGCTACCCGCATCAGTGGGCTCTGCCACTGGTGAGGGAATCTAGTTTTCTACACCAACCTCTCAGGTGTAGAATACTGCTGCTTAGTCTGTGATACCCGCCCTTCAGGTATCCACAGGCTGCAGTACTAGCTGTGTCACTTGCTCCTAGGCTGCAGTACTGTCTGTGTCACTTGCTCCTAGGCTGCAGTACTGTCTGCGTCACTTGCTCCTAGGCTGCAGTACTGTCTGTCATTTGCTCCTAGGCTGCAGTACTGTCTGTGTCACTTTCTCCCAGGCTGCAGTACTGTCTGTGTCACTTGCTCCTAGGCTGCAGTACTGTCTATGTCACTTGCTCCTAGGCTGCAGTACTGTCTGTATCAACTACTCCTAGGCTGCAATACAGTCTGTTCCACCTGTTCCTCAGGGGATCCTTAGTCCAGCATTACTGGGATTATCCCTCCTTGTACTGTGCACCAAACACTACCCGGTTGCAGTACAGTCTGAATCACTTGCTCCACAGGTGATCAGTTGTACAGCACTATTGTATTCCTTCTCTTTGTTGTGGTACATATATACCCCTTGGCTGCAGCACGGTCTGTCTCATCCGCCCATAAGGTGAGCACTGGCTGCAGCACGCTCCTCGGGAGAACTCTCTCATCCGTACTACTGTTACACCAAACACTATCTCCCATTGCTTGTCCAGTGTCAGGCTATACTAGTATTATTGGTGCTTTTGCAGATCACCATATAATCAGGTATAGCATCTGTATTATTGGTGATACTGCAGATCACCAATAATCAGAGATCTCTGTGTGCTGACACCAATCGTTACAGTAACATTTTAAAATTAGTAATATATCAATTTAAAGGATGGGAATAAAGTCTAGAGTCAATCAAACATTTTATAGTAGAGAAATAGTAGAGAAATATATATATTTACATAGAAAGAGGGACAAAGTCCTGAAAGAGGGACAAATGAGGAGGAAAGAGGGACAGGGGGACAGTTGGGAGCTATGACTGTGTCCATGTACTGGCATCACTCATTGCATTTGTCGCCATTTCTTAGCCATATTGAGCCACAGAGATAAGAGTGCCAAGATCTTCACCTTGATATCACTGGGACTTCTAATCGTACAAAATATAGCGGGGTCTGCAACACTTCAAGAAAAGCTCTTCTTTATTTCTACAGCTAAAAACCCATAGCTCTATCAATAAAAGGACTACGGAATACCCAGATAGCGCATGGTGACGTGGAATCACTAGAAAACTATAAGGGGCTAAAAGACACCAAAAGTCCTCTTACTAAAAAGCTAAACTGACCCTAGCTTTGCCTAGTTTTTTTCAGAAGGTAATTGTAATAACTCAGCTTCCCATGATGAATTACTCTCGAATATACAAATATCTCTCTATGCCACAGCATGCAGCACATGCCCTTATAGAAACAGGCCTCTCTATTGCCAGAAGATTATGTTTCAATTACTGGAAGGGTAGACATACCCCCCTCCCCCCATGAAAGAGTGATGTACAGTGGAGAGGAATGATACATTTCTTCGAACCCAAAGTAGATGAGGAGAGAATAGAATCTGTATTGATGCAGTCTCTAGTTTATTGGAGAAGAGTGGGGGCAGGGCTGGCGCTTTCATAGAGCCCCCCCCCCCCCAAGTTGCCCCTCCTCCCTCCCAAGTTGCCCCTCCTCCCTTCCAGTTATGGTGACTCATGACAGCGGGGATGCTGTGTGTTTACTCTGTATAGGGAAATGAGGAGGTGAATGATGAGAGCCCAAAAATGCTTTTTAGGGGACATATGGACACCACCTAATTATATTGTGTGACCCGGGGTCGGTTGGATTGTGTCTGGCAGCCGGCTCGGGGGCCCGGGGGTTGATTTGGTTTGGAGGGGGATGTCAGGGGGCCCCTCCAAGCCCCATTGTATCTAGAACCCGCCCGGGGGGCTCAGGTAAGTGAATGTATGAGAATGTACAGATCATGAGAATGTATGAAGGTGATTAATAATACTTGTGGATTTGATTTTTCATTTGAAACGATGAGGCAAATCTAATCCCCAACATTAGGAGGATGCTGATGGAGTCCTCTGTGCTGTTGGGATAAGTATAAGGCTGGGAACACACTCAGCAGGAACGATAGCGTTGCGGAAAAAGCAGCATTTTTGCCTGCAATGGTAGTCAACGGGCTGCATCAAAAACCGCATATAAAAATGCATATGCGTTTTGCATGCGTTTTCTAACGTGTTTTTAAAAACGCTGGTTTTGTTGCAAAATTTTCAAAAAGGCAGCAAAAAAGCACATAATGAAAGTCAATGGTGACACAATGTAATATGTTTTGTATGCATTTTTCATGCGTTATTATATGCTTTTTTTAAAAAAAAATTCTAATGTATTTTCGCTTCCTGTTGTCCTCTCAGTGATTTGCATAAAGTGCAATAGAAAAACACATGGCAAACGCATACAAAATGCGAACCGCAAATGTGTTAAAATGCATGCAAAACGCTAGAAAAACGCCTATGCGGGAAAAAAAATGCACACACTGACAAGTGTGCACCCAGACTGAAGGTTTAAAGGGACTCAAAGCTCTAAAATTAAAAAAGATTTATACATACTTGGGGCTTCCTTCAGCCCCATCCGCTCCGATCGCTCCCACGCCGCTGTCCTCCGCTGCCCACAGCTTCGGGAACCGGGTCCCGTCACTGACGTCAGTCGTGGCCAGTTATGCATGAGAAGTGCACTCTTTGCGTAGCTCTCCAGGAGTTATTATTATTATTTATTGTATTTATAAAGCGCCAACATATTACGCAGCGCTGGACAATAAATATATACAATGATACAAGGATGACGGACATAAAGTTATACAACATAGAGCAAAGTTATACAAGGCAAACGGTCCAAGATACATGATCATGCAATATGGGCTGGTTAGGTGGGTCCAGTAATACAAGTACAGGCTGTCATAGGACAGGAGCACATGATCATGTAGATTACACTAGGGAATGGCGGACCCTGCCAGAGGCTTACAATCTAAAGGGTGGGGTGGAAACACTAGGTGGGGCTGTGAAATATTCAGTAGAGAGTTACTGTGTGGTAGGAGGTGGGTAGGCCATCATAAAGAGGTGGGTTTAGAGGGCTTGCTTGAATGTGTTGAAAGAGGGAGCAAGTCTGATGGGTGGTGGAAGGGCGTTCCAGAGGATGGGGGTGGTGGGGTGGTGAGGCGAAGGTCGTTGGAGGATCGGAGGGGGCGACCTGGTGTATACCCGTGAACAAGCTCAGAGATGTAGGTAGGGCAGGTTTTGTGCACAGATTTATACGCCAGGCATAGAATCTTGAAAGTTATCTTGAAACGGATAGGGAGCCAGTGCAGGGATTCACAAAGGGGAGATGTGGATGCAGAGCGGTGCGAAGAATGGATGAGTCTTGCAGATGCGTTCATCACTGATTGAAGGGGATAGAAGTGCACTCTTTGCGTATCTCTCCAGCAGTTGCTGTAGAGGGCGCACTTCTCTTACATCAGACTGGAGTCGACTGACGGAAGTGACGGGACCCGGTTCCCGAAGCTGCAGGCAGCGGAGGACGGCGGATTGGGAGCAGATGGTGCTGGAGGAAGCCCCAGGTATGTATAAAATCTTTTTAATTTTAGAGCTCTGGTACACTTTAAAAAGTAGAAAGTGAAGGTTAAAGAGAATCTGTATTGTTAAAATCGCACAAAAGTAAACATACTAGTGCGTTAAGGGACATCTCCTATTACCCTCTGTCACAATTTCGCCGCTCCCCGCCGCATTAAAAGTGGTTAAAAACAGTTTTAAAAAGTTTGTTTATAAACAAACAAAATGGCCACCAAAACAGGAAGTAGGTTGATGTACAGTATGTCCACACATAGAAAATACATCCATACACAAGCAGGCTGTATACAGCATTCCTTTTGAATCTCAAGAGATCATTTGTGTGTTTCTTTCCCCCCTGAGGGGGGAGTGCATAGCAGAACCACAACACTGAAGAACTTGGCAGCCTTCCAGGCACAGGCTGACAAGTCTGACAAGGGAAAGATACATTGATTTATTACAGAGACTGTGATAGTACAAAGTGCTGCAGTAAGCCAGAACACATTAGAATAGCTTTTGGAACTTGTAGGATGATAAAAAACAGGATGCAATTTTTGTTACGGAGTCTCTTTAAAGAAGTCCCAGAGTGACCTCATTGCTGGAACTTTCAGGAGCCCCAGTGAGTATTGGGGGGTGCTAGTGTATAAATTATAGTGGGTGAAGGTGGGGGTGGTAAAAGTTGCCTGCATCCAGTATTTCAGGGAACGAGTCTGGAGGTCAGGGTGTGTTGCACTACGGAGGGACTGCAGGCTCGGGGAATTAGGTCATGTTCTCACAATAAAGCCACCATACAATATAAATGACAAATAACTGGTTTGGAGACGGCGTCGAGCATGTTCTGGCAGGCAATGGCAAATTAAATTTTTTTCCTCTACTTCGCATAATTTACAGGAATAATCGAGCTATGTTATTTCACTCTATAAGCATGCGATAACAGCCCAGCCGGTTTTAATTTTACCAACCAAATTTTCCATTCTTTGTATTTCCATTGTCTATATTGCAGATGAAATTTCATACCCGGTTTATGCTAGAGGAACAAAATCTGCAAAGGACAAGACTGTATAATTTGTTGAACTGGTTGTCCCAACTCCATATTTTACATTCTGTAAGAATAAATGGATTTGAAATTTAGAAATAGAACGGATAAAAACCCTTCTCAATATGGATCCCACTTATTGACTGTAAGCTTTAGCAACTTGTTATACTACACTGACCAATCACCAGAGTAATTAAAGCGGAACTGTAGATTCAAATTTTACACATTGTTTCACTTACCTGGGGCTTCCCCAAGCCCCCAGCAGCCGTCCTGTCCCGCGCCGCTTCTCGACAAGCCTCCGGTTCTCCCGCCACCAGCTACTTTCAGTTTCGCCACCGGGCCACTGCGCCTGCGCGGTTCTGGCCATGCGTATACTTTCTTCGCGTTCCCCGCTATTGCAGAGGGGAACGCGAAGAAAGGATACGCTTGGCAGGGCTGCGCTGGCATCGACTTACAAGTCGAGGTACAGAATGGAGCGGCAGCGAGGGAACGGAGACTCGTGGAGGACCGGCGCGGGACAGGACAGCTGCTGGGGGCTTGCAGAAGCCCCAGGTAAGTGAAACAATGTGTCTTAATTTGAATCTACAGTTCCGCGTTAAGATTATGCCACCTAATACATGGGAGTCTTAATATGATGATAAGTAGAGCAGGAGATTCTTAAGTTGATGTCACCCACAACAGGAGGTTCTTGTGATGATGTCACCCATAACAGGAGGTTCTTGTGATGATGTCACCCACAACAGGAGGTTCTTGTGATGATGTCACCCACAACAGGAGGTTCTTGAGATGATGTTACCCACAACAGGAGGTTCTTGAGAGGATGTCACCCACAACAGGGAGTTACTGAGATTATGTTGCCCACAACAGGGGATTTGGATGTTCTTGAGATGATGTCATGTGTAACAGGAGGTTCTTAACCTAAAAACCTCCTAATGTGAGTGACATAAGATGTCACTCACAACAGGAGGTTCTTAAAGAGAACCCGAGATGCTGAATTAAACCAAAAAAACATACAGCGCTGCCCATAATTATTCATATCCCTGGCAAATTTTGACTTAAAGTTACTTTTATTCAACCAGCAAGTAATTTTTGATGGGAAATGACATAGGTGTCTCCCAAAAGATAATAAGATGATGTACAAAAGACATTATTGTGGAAAAACACATTTCTCAGTTTTTATTTCAAGTTGAGCAAAAAGTGTCCAGTCTAAAATTATTCATACCCTTCACAAACTGTCACAGTCTGTGGGAAAATCCAAAGTTCTATACCATTCCAAATAGGCCAAGCTGTTCTAAAGCATCCTAATTACCGTATTTTTCAGACTATAAGACGCAACTGACCATAAGACGCGCCTAGATTTAGAGGACAGTAACCAGGGGAAAAAATATACTAAGGGGCATCTTGTGGAGTATGCCACGTTTGTACTGCATGCTTCCTTGTACTTCTTGTGTCTCTCTGTCCTCTGTCCCCCTTGTGTCCGCCTCTATCCTACTTGTGTCCTCCTCTATGTTCCTTTGTGTCCTCCGCTATGCCCCTTTGTGCCCCCCTGTGACCTCCTCTGCATAGGCACAGTACAGAGAGTCTCCAACATTGTGGTGGGTTGGAGGTTCGTATTAGCAGGAGTTCACCAGTCAGGAACTCCCTGCATCTGGATCATAAGACTTTTGTTCCCCCACCTTTGAGGGAGAAAAAGTGAGTCTTATAGTTAAAAAAAAACATTACCCTGATTAATTGGGAACAGCCGTTTAAATCAAATCAACAGGTGAAAAACAGCAGCTCTGTGCAGTTGGTTTGTGGACAGTCATGGCTAAGAAAAAGGAGCTCAGTGAGGACCTGCAGCTGCGCATTGTGGCTGCTCACAAGTCAGGAAAGGGCTACAAGGCCATTTCTAAATGTTTTCCAGTTCCAGTGGCTACAGTGCAAAGTATTATTAAAAAATACAAGATGTTCTGCACTGTGGAAAATCTCAGAGGACGTGGCCAGAAGCCAAAAGTGACACCTGTGCTGGCCAGGAGGATAGTGAGAGAGGTGAAAAAGAATCCAAGGATAACCACCAAGGCCATCCTGGTGAATCTGGGCTCTGCTGGTGGCAATGTCTCAAGGCAGACAATCCAACGGACACTGCACACGGCTGAGTTCCACGGATGCAGACCAAGGAGGACACCACTACAGATAAGGCACACAAAAAGCTCGCTTGGCCTTTGCAAATGCTCATCTGAAGAAGAAGACTTCTGGTCTTCTGTGAAACAAAAATTTAATTGTTTGGTCACAATGATGTTTCCGTCATTTGGCGTAAAAAAGGAGAAGCCTTCAACCCAAAGAACACCATCCCCACTGTCATACATGGAGGTGGGAACCTAATGCTTTGGGGGTGTTTTTCAGCCAATGGACCAGGGAACCTAATCACAGTAAACGGCACCATTAAAAAAAGAGTAATATATGAGGATTCTCAATGACAATATCAGGTAGTCTGCAGAGAAACTTGGCCTTTTCAGCATGACAATGACAAAACACACAGCAAAAGTGGTGAAGAAATGGTTAGCAGACAACAACATTAACGTTTTGGAGTGGCCCAGCTAGAGTCCTGACTTGAATCCAATTGAGAATCTGTGGCGGAAGCTAAAGATCGGGGTGATGGCAAGATGACCCTCCAACCGGAAAGATTTGGAGCTCATTGCTAAATATGAATGGGAAGCATTTGATTGCTGTAATAGCTAATAAAGGCTTTTCTATTGATTAATGAGAAGGGTATGAATGCATATATATATATATATATATATATATATATATATATATATATATATATATATATATATATATATATATATATATCTCATGTTACAGTATACTTCAAATTTTTATTACATAGTGAACTCCAGTCAGGGACTCTCAGCAGAGAGTTATCAGTGACTAATAAACAAAGCACACGCAACGAGCCTGCAGGGGGCGTAATGGTGGTGGTGGGGGGTGTGGAGATATATTGAGGTGCTGATGATATTAAGGATAACAGGAACATATTCTTTCATTTTTTCTGCCAGAAGGGAGCAGGTTACCTTGAGTTGCTTGGGGCAAGGAAATGGGTGATTGTCTTGACCATATCAGGTGCTTTGAGTCTGTATGCAGTTCCTCTGAGAGTGCTAATGGGATTATCTGCCTGACTGTTTGAACTCAGGAGATGGCCCATTGTCTCAATACACAAAGCAAGAGGACCAGAGTCTGGAGACTAACACAGGAACGTTTGAAATGTACATGACAGGCTATTAGAAATGGGTGAAGTCCTTTTGATACCATTTGCTACCTGTGGAAATTGAATTATTGGTGGAGGTGCAACCTCCTTATCTTTGATCAGCTAGGAAGTACTGTCAACAATGGGGTTGTCAACTGTAACGTGGACTAGGGAAATCTTTTCATGTATGTGGGCTATTGTACATTTTTCGCAGGTGGATGTTAGATCTCTGGAGATCCAATTATGACTGAGGATGTAATTAAATCTAGCTTCCCCCCCCCCGTCCACACAGGCTTACAGCCTCCAGGCGTATTTCATAGTATAAAACCGCAGCTAGGATAGCCACAACTTGTAGTTCTTGGAGGTAGCTCACACGGCTAGAACTAACCTGGTTCCTGACCAGAAGTGCGAACCCCCCGCAACAACACCAGATCGATACGCTGGTACGTTTATTTCCCGTTTATTTTGGTAAGCAAAATCGCTTTGTGTGTTATCTTTGTAACTTTTATCTTGTAACTATTTTTTGTAATCTTTTTGTATATATTAAGTTCTGCATTGTTCTATGTTTTTCTAGAATATTAAATTATTATTTAATAAGTTTGACTTCTGCCGTACTAAACTAACACTCATAGCCTAGAAGAGACTGAAGTGTAACCGTGTATAAGTTCATGCCTAATTGTACGCTTGAGCAACACTACCGTATGAAATTGTAATTGCATTGTGTGTGGGGGCGTTTGTCATATGTTGGCCTAAGCGCGCAGCTGACCCAACGTACGAACAACGCCAGTGCGAGTAGCGACAGCAGAGTGGCTAACAGTATCGTTCGGAACGACTGTTAGTGGGTCTTTGCTTCACGACAGTGTAAGATTGCAACTGTGTGTGTGTGTGGGTGCGTGGCGTTCCCGTATTTGGCCTAAGCGCAAAGCTGACCCAAATACGAAAACGCAGATTGCGTATTGAGCACTCGATAGCTGAGTGAACGTGTCTAGCAACGCTAGTGGTGGCAGTGGGAAGTGTTTGAGGGGTTCCAGCCTTGTTTGTAGCTTAAATAAGGCTGTTCCCCGCTTAACCTGGTCAAATCCGCAGTCGGGAACCGTATACGCAGGCGTGCCGCGGGCCGGTTCCTGACAGGGGGGGGGTGCATAACTTTTCCCTATCACAGCAGAGGCAGTGCATTCCTCTCTGCCTGACAAAGCTTGACAAAGAAAAGAAGATTAGATCTATTACAGAGACAGTGCAACTAGAAAAGGCTGCAGTAAACCAGACCACATTAGAACAGGTATAGGAACTTATAGGATAGAAGAAATAAGGCTGAACATTTTGTTACAGAGTCTCTTTAAGTTGTCTCTCACAACAGGCAGTTCTTGAGATGAACCAATGCACCAACTCTGTATTGCAACAAAGATGTTACAGGAGTTTAGTACGCATCAATACCATCAGCCTACTAAAATCTCATCATGCTCAGATCAACCCAATTCTTCACATGCTCCATTGGCTAGAAAGATACAGAGAGCAGCTAGAAATGAGAAATGATGTATTGAGTAAAGTTCCTCTCAATTTCTTTACTTTTAACCTTGCCAAAGTCCTGGTTTTTACGCCTCACAATCGCGTTTCATCTCATTAATTCTATGTCTAATGGCTGAAGCTCACTGACTTTCATCGTCCTGCCAGCTGAAGTCAATATGGCTCCCTACACTGCTGTTTGCAGAGGACTGTGGCCAAAGCCAGGCTTGTATATATTCAAAAAATCAAGAACGTTTACTAAGGATAAAAAGAGGTGAACACAAGTTTCCTTCTTGTTCACCATTTAACGGGAACATGACGCGAGGACTTCCAATGAGGGAAAATGCACAACCGGACACAGGGGCGTTAATTAAGTATTATTATTAAATGGAATAACAACATGAATTCAATGCCTAACCAGACACCTCATGTTGCTCTCCTTTAAAATAAAGCAAGTGTGGCGTGCCTTCTATTTATATAGCAACAACATATTCTGTAGCGCTGTACATAGTTCAAAACAAATAGTGGGGAGCATAGATAGGGGAGGTTCCAAGCAGTGTATAATCAGGACATCCAGCAATACAAATACAGACCTGGCTGATGTGCGGTTTGCGACATCCCCAGTTCTGGTGCGTGTTCATATGATAAATTACAGCAGAATAAGGAGGAGGTCCCTGCCCTTGTGAGCTTACAATCTAGAGGGTAGTGGGTGGAGGCATTGGGGGAGGAGACATAGGGGTTAGTGGATGAGGCATTGAGCCTCCAATGTTACCTACAGCAGATTATAGGCTTGTCTGAACAGGTGTGTTTTGAGAGAACGTTTGAAGGTTTCCAGGTTTGGAGCAGGATGGGCAGGCTAGGGGAGAGAATTCCAAAAGAGAGGTGATGTTTATAAGAAGTCCTGAATGCTGGATTGAGGGGAGGTGACCAAGCTAGAGGACAAGAGGGTCTCTTGGGAGGAGCAAAGGGGAGACTTGTAGATTAACGAGGAAATGTATGGCAGTAGCAACGTATGTAGAGCTTTGCGCCCTTAAAGGAAACCTGAACTGAGTAAAATTATTTAAAATAAACACATCATGTTGCTGCAAATTAATATTACATACTTACCTCGCCGTCAGTTCCTCTCAGAAGCTCACCATTTTCATCTTACAGTGATCCCTTCCAGTTCTGACAATATTTTGTCAGAACTGTAATACACCAGTTGCTGTCTGTTATATATCAGCTGCTGTGAGTTACAACTGAATGTGCAAGGTAATGTCCATGTTTCCTATGGCTCAAGTGGGCAATATTACAGTTTAAAAGTGTGCTGACTAGGAAGCTGTTATGGGGCAACGGCCATTTTTAAAAAATGGAGGACAGAGAATTCCATTGATCACAGTGGACAAACAGGACACAGGAGAGGAGAGATTGAGGAGTAGATTACACAAGAGGTAACTATGACGTGTGTATGCTTATTTTGACTTTTAATTTTCAGTTCCGGTTCTCTTTAACAAATATGGCTGCTAAAGATGTGCCATTTTCCTCATTGGCTGATACAGAGGCTGGATGAAAAGTGACACGGGATTCTAAATGAAAGGAAGCGTATTCATGATCAATGATCATACAGTACATTGGCCTCTGTGTGGTTGCCCTCCGCAGATTAGCGATAGAACAACGTATGCCTATTCCCAAAGCTCTCAGTATCCCCCTCTTCCTCCGCGGTGTGGCTGTGTGAGGTCTGCTGTAAGACTCCTGGATTAAAGATCTTTAATGGCTTTACTTTCAGGAGATACAGACTTCCTCCCAGATGTCACAAACGTCTTTGTAATCAAATACTAAAGATACAATACTTTAATGTTGTTTAACTCATACGCACTGAGCACATTTCTGCAAGTGGATGCAGTCATGGTTTATCCCGAGTTGCACTGATTAGAATAGTGCCGCCGCAGCTGCCACTTGATGGTTCATTAGGTTTCTAACAGTACTTGTTTCAGGACACATCAGCGACCTTCCTCCAGAGACAAGACAGGGGTTACTGTATCACTGGACAGGAATATCCACCCCCACCGCACCACCAGTAAACCAAAAACACCAGGCATTTATCTATTATAACTTCATCTCTTAAACTGCATTTGTGTAATCAATGTCAGAAGGCTTAGCCTTAGAAAATGTAATCAGTAAACAAAAATACCTGGCTCCACCACCTACCCTAATATAAACCACCCACACCTCAATATAAGAGGGAGTAACTCCTTTCAAAAATAGTCCATGCCAAATATTGCAATAAAGTACAGTTACTCATAGGTGTATGAAAGTACAAAACTCAGCTTTATTAGGGAACTATACCCATACACAGACCAACCAAATTAAAACCAATTAAAAATGGCAGTATCAGAGCGTTCACTCATCCACAAATGTCCACACACAACTCCACACTCATACACCCCTTCTGGTACCGGTACCAATTGCTTCCAGATCTTCAGAGAGGGGGAGAGGGCTATGTTGTAGAAGACAGATTGGATGTAATAATCTCCTTAGCCTGCAATTACACAGATCGGAGCAATCTCACCAGTTCTTGCCGCTTTTCATTCTATGGCTGCACCGATTATTATGCAATACCACTCCGGAGTAGCTCTATTTGGATTTCGATTGCCTTTGGCGTGTGATGCAAGTACCGGCTCAACCCACTGTGCAGAACACCATAGCGGGAACCAGGCACTGTAGCCTTGCATGCCAGTGTAAGTCCGTGCAGACAGCGTCTATGCTGCGGCCGCTGAAAGCGCTCCCAGGTCACAGGACTTGAACCCGCCCACCTACGCATTCCGCCCGCCCACTTGTGAGCCTTCGTCAGGATGTGCACGGCTTGCAATTGGTTGGGCTGCCCGTTTTATGCTTAGTCCATTTCTGCGGCGGAGGGTTACGCAACTTCCTCCTTCCATTCCCCTTTCCTCCGGACATCACCATGGCAACAGCCAGAACGACATTTCCGTGCTCGTAAGCCAGTAAGTTACTGAAAGCCTCCGTCACCAAGGCAACTCTGCAACTGACTCATTTTCAAATTCATACACGCACTGCTCCATGTTTATCTCCCCTATAACCAAGGGGCAGCAACTCCCGCTGTCACAGTGTCATAGTTCATATGTTCATGCCATTCAGCACATATTAAGACTATTGAAAATAGTCAGACTAGATCTTCTGTTAAAGTCTTTGAGTTTTTATTCCTATTGCTCAATTGGATATATTTCTCCTCCCTCTCTCACTCTCCAGCAAACATCAATACTTTGATTCCTATTATGGCAAGAATGGGGCATAGTTTAGTTCACTATTCACCCCAGCAGGATCCATTGAATCCAACAAGTATATCCACCTGCTCTTCTGTTGTTTAAGGACCTTAAGGCGACCTTAAAGTGTAATCCCACCAACGGGAGAAACGTCACCACTATACCCACACCAGACCATACATAACATTTTCTTTTTGACTCTTTACATTATTTGCAATGTTGTGGAGCGTCTATGGGTGCTAAATGTTCTCCCTCCCTTGCCAACCTGTATATGGGTTGGTGAGAGGAGCTCCATCTCTTTTCAGATCAGAATATCTTTTCCAAGTCTGTTGTGTGGTATGGCAGATATACTGACGATCTCTTGGTCGTCTGGGACGGCACGCCCGACGCGGGCTTGAGGTTTGTTTACTATCTGAACCATAACTCTTTGAATTTACAGTATACTTCCTAATGGGCTCCATCTTAGATCAGCTATTTTGATGTCAATCTAGTGGGAAACCCTGACACAAATATGGTGACCTCCTCTACCTATCGTAAGCCCTGTAGTGGGCACGCTCGGAGCTAATAGTTGTCAACCTCGCCACACCGACCGAGCAGTTCCAGTAGGTGAATTTATTAGGCCTCGCCGAAATTGCTCTAGTGAGGATGCGCAATATAGGGAGTTGGACACGGTCGAATCTCGACTTTTAGAACGTGGTTATCCCCGCTGGATGATATCGAGAGAGGTAGGAGATTAGCCCTTGAGAGAAATAGGGAACAACTTCTTACCTCCTCGTCGCAGCTCCAGCCTAGTAGGAGTCATGTAACAGATGGCATGGTCTTTGTGACAGCCTTTAGCTCTGAGTTCAATCAGATTGTGTTCATCGTACAAAATTAATTGCCCATTCTACACGCAGATGAACAGATTTGTGATGTTCTTAAGAAAGGCACTAGATTTGTTAGTAGACATGCCCCTACTTTAGGCAGTATTCTTTCTTCCAGTTTGGTCTCCTCCTCTTCTAGCCGCCCTTGTTGGCTAAACACTGTGGGCTCATATAGATGCGGTGTGTCCACATGTCAATACTGTGGTGTTCATTAAATTACTAAATCTGTGGTTTCTTTTCATAATAATAAGACATTTTCGATGAAGCAATATATTAATTGTCATACCAGATGTGTGGTCTACCTGGTGCCTTGCTCACTGTGTCGGACCCAATATGTTGTCATTTGAGGGAATGCATTTCGGAACATTATAGGGGGCCTGGGTGGCTTACAGCTGGGATCTCTAACGTGGCTCATCATTTAAGACAAGTCCACGCTGGCGACATGTCCTCTTTCTCTTTTCAAGGGATCGAACGTATTTCAAGACCACCGCGAGGTGGAGACTGGCAGAAACTATTACTTGTTAGAGAAGCTTTCGGGATCTTCCAGTTGGGGACACGTACGCCACGTGGCCTGAACACGAGATGGGATCTTAGCTGTGTCACCTGATCCTCCCCCCTCCCCCTTCTTATTAGTTTTGCCATTTGTACCTGTGATTCAATTTCTATCTCTTCCTCTTGGTTTGGCTCAATTGTGTGTATTTTCAGGGTATCAATACCATCTATGTATACAGTTTTTGTGACATGTTTGGTCACATTATTTCCTTTGTTATATGCAATGGTTTATACAATTTTAACTGTTTACTTAGGAGTATTTTCTCCTTTTTATTTCTCTTTCCTTTCCCCTCCCTTCCTTGATTCGAAAGGTGTGTCATTTGATCCACCTGTGCGAGGGGTGGGATTTAGACTATATATTAGTTGTATCTTTTAAAATGAACTTGTGCTATGATTAAGAACCTGTGAGTCTGAAACATGTCAGCTACCAGGCTGTACAGCTTTTACCTGTTTTAATAAAGTTGGGATTCATTTTGGCAATGGACATTGTGCAGAACCTCCTTTCTTCAGTCATACATAAAGAAAAAGGTAAAAAAGTATGTACTCACTGAACACTGTAATAGAAAAACTATACTAATACTGGGTAGGGTTTCCCTTTATTAGGAACACTATACTAATACTGGGCAGTGTCTCCCTTTATTAGGAACACTATACTAATACTGGGTAGGGCCTCCCTTTATTAGGAACACTATACTAATACTGGGAAGGGCCTCCCTTTATTAGGAACACTATACTAATACTGGGAAGGGCCTCCCTTTATTAGGAACACTATACTAATACTGGGCAGGGCCTCCCTTTATTAGGAACACTATACTAATACTGGGTAGGGTCTCCCTTTATTAGGAACACTATACTAATACTGGGCAGGGTCTCCCTTTATTAGGAACACTATACTAATACTGGGCAGGGCCTCCCTTTATTAGGAACACTATACTAATACTGGGCAGGGCTTCCCTTTATTAGGAACACTATACTGATACTGGGCAGAGCCTCCCTTTATTAGGAACACCATACTGATACTGGGCAGGGCCTCCCTTTATTAGGAACACTATACTAATACTGGGTAGGGTCTCCCTTTATTAGGAACACTATACTAATACTGGGCAGGGTCTCCCTTTATTAGGGACACTATACTAATACTGGGTAGGGCCTCCCTTTATTAGGAACACCATACTGATACTGGGCAGGGCCTCCCTTTATTAGGAACACTATACTAATACTGGGTAGGGTCTCCCTTTATTAGGAACACTATACTAATACTGGGCAGGGTCTCCCTTTATTAGGGACACTATACTAATACTGGGTAGGGTCTCCCTTTATTAGGAACACTATACTAATATTGGGTAGGGTCTCCCTTTATTAGGAACACCATACTGATACTGGGCAGGGCCTCCCTTTATTAGGAACACTATACTAATACTGGGTAGGGTCTCCCTTTATTAGGAACACTATACTAATACTGGGTAGGGTCTCCCTTTATTAGGAACACTATACTAATACTGGGCAGGGCCTCCCTTTATTAGGAACACTATACTAATACTGGGCAGGGTCTCCCTTTATTAGGAACACTATACTAATACTGGGCGGGGCCTCCCTTTATTAGGAACACTATACTAATGCTGGGTACGGCCTCCCTTTATTAGGGACACTATACTAATACTGTGCGGGGCCTTCCTTTATTAGGAACATTATACTAATACTGGGTACGGCCTCCCTTTATTAGGAACACTATACTAATACTGGGCAGGGTCTCCCTTTATTAGGAACATTATACTAATACTGGGTACAGCCTCCCTTTATTAGGAACACTATACTTATACTGGGCAGGGTGTCCCTTTATTAGGAACACTAAACTAATACTGGGTAGGGTCTCCCTTTATGAGGAACACTATACTAATACTGGGTAGGGTCTCCCTTTATGAGGAACACTATACTAATACTGGGTAGGGTCTCCCTTTATTAGGAACATTATACTAATACTGGGCAGTGTCTCCCTTTATTAGGAACACTATACTAATACTGGGCAGGGCCTCCCTTTATTAGGAACACTATACTAATACTGGGCAGGGCCTCCCTTTATTAGGAACACTATACTAATACTGGGCAGGGTGTCCCTTTATTAGGAACACTATACTAATACTGGGTAGGGTCTCCCTTTATTAGGAACACTATACTAATACTGGGTAGGGTCTCCCTTTATTAGGAACATTATACTAATACTGGGTACGGCCTCCCTTTATTAGGAACACTATACTAATACTGGGCAGGGCCTCCCTTTATTAGGAACATTATACTAATACTGGGTACGGCCTCCCTTTATTAGGAAAACTATACTAATACTGGGCAGGGTGTACCTTTATTAGGAACACTATACTAATACTGGGCAGGGCCTCCCTTTATTAGGAACACTATACTAATACTGGGTAGGGTCTCCCTTTATTAGGAACACTATACTAATACTGGGTAGGGTCTCCCTTTATTAGGAACACTATACTAACACTGGGCAGGGCCTCACTTTATTAGTAACACTATACTAATACTGGGTAGGGTCTTGCTTGATTAGGAACACTTTACTAATACTGGGCAGGGCCTCCCTTTATTAGGAACACTATACTTATACTGGGTAGAGTCTCCCTTTATTAGGAACACTATACTAATAGTGGGCAGGGCCTCCCTTTATTAGGAACACTATACTAATACTGGGCGGGGCCTCCCTTTATTAGGAACATTATACTAAGACTGGGTAGGGTCTCCCTTTATTAGGAACACTATACTAATACTGAGCAGGGTCTCCCTTTATTAGGAACACTATACTAATACTGGGCAGGGTCTCCCTTTATTAGGAACACTATACTAATAGTGGGCAGAGCCTCCCTTTATTAGGAACACTATACTAATACTGGGCGGGGCCTCCCTTTATTAGGAACATTATACTAAGACTGGGTAGGGTCTTGCTCGATTAGGAAAACTCCTACCATATTATATAATTACCGTATTTTTTGGACTATAAGACGCTCCTGAACATAAGACGCACCTAGGTTTATAGGACAAAAACCAGGGGGAAAAAATACATCCATTGGTGCATCCATTTTGAAGGGGCATCTTGTGGCTAATGCCTCCTTTGTACCTCATGCGGTCGGGCTCTTCTGCGCTCCAAGTCCTTGTACTTCTGCGTCCCACGCCGGCGCTCTGACGTCATCGGACATCCGCCGGGCTGTATTGCGCATGCGCAGAACTACTGCGCATGCGCAGTACAGCCCGGCGGACGTCCGATGACGTCAGAGCGCCGGCGTGGGATGCAGAAGTACAAGGACTTGGAGCGCAGAAGAGCCCGACCTGGCAGCCGGCCTGGCCAGGTCGGGTCGGCCACCGGAGACCACCGGGAGCCTGCGGAGCGGCGGCGAGGGCACCTCCTGCCTGCCACGGGCTGGAGGAAGCCCCAGGTAACTGGAAATTGATTTTTATTTTTTCCCCACCCTCCCTGAACCTTCCCTTTAAAGAGACTCCGTAACAAAAATTGCATCCTGTTTTTTATCATCCTACAAGTTCCAAAAGCTATTCTAATGTGTTCTGGCTAACTGCAGCATTTTATACTATCACCTTCTCTGTAATAAATCAATGTATCTTTCCCCTGTCAGACTTGTCGGCCTGTGTCTGTAAGGCTGCCAAGTTCTTCAGTGTTGTGGTTCTGCTATGAACTCCCCCTCCCAGGCCCCTATATGCTCACTGCCTGTGTGTTATTTAGGATTAGAGCAGCTTCTCTCTTCTCTCTTATCTTTTACAAGCTGGATAAATCCTCCTCTGAGCTGGCTGGGCTTTCACATACTGAGGAATTACATACAGGCAAAGCTGTCTGCACTCTGCAGTAAGAAACAGCCTGACACTTCAGTGCATGAGATTCTGCAGGGGGAAAGAAACACACAAATGATCTCTTGAGATTCAAAAGGAATGCTGCATACAGCCTGCTTGTGTATGGATGTATTTTCTATGTGTGGACATACTGTACATCAACCTACTTCCTGTTTTGGTGGCCATTTTGTTTGTTTATAAACAAACTTTTAAAAACAGTTTTTAACCACTTTTAATGCGGAGGGGAGCGGCAAAATTGTGACAGAGGATAATAGGAGATGTCCCCTAACGCACTGGTATGTTTACTTTTGTGCGATTTTAACAATACAGATTCTCTTTAAACACCTTCTCTCATAAGTGGATTCACCTGTGTATGTAGGTCAGGGGTCACTGAGCTTAACAAGCCAATTTGAGTTACAATAATTAGTTCTCAAGGTTTTGGAATCAATAAAATGGCAACAGTGCCCAAATTTATGCACCTGCCTAATTTTATTCAAAGGGAAGGTTCAAGCAAAATAAAAAAATGAGTTTCACTTACCTGGGGCTTCTACCAGCCCCATGCAGCCATCCTGTGCCCTCGTAGTCACTCACTGCTGCTCCAGTCCCCCGCTGGCAGCTTGCCGACCTCCGCGTTACTGGTCCAATGCGTACAATTTTACGCATTAAACCAGTAATGCGTAAAAATGTATGTGTTAATGTTCCTGCATTAGCGGGAATGCGTAAAAATGTACGCAATGTGGCCCGCCGACCTCCGAGGTCGGCAAGCTGCCAGCGGGGGACTGGAGCAGCAGTGAGTGACTACGAGGGCACAGGATGGCTGCATGGGGCTGGTAGAAGCCCCAGGTAAGTGAAACACATTTTTTTATTTTGCTTGGACCTTCCCTTTAAACAATTATTGCGCACTTTCTGTAAATCCAATAAACTTCATTTCACTTATCAAATATCACTGTGTGTGTCTCCTATATGATATATTTAACTGACATTTTTTATTGTAACAACCAACTATTTATACAAGAAAATAACGATTAACAAGGTTGCCCAAACTTTCATATCCCACTGTAAGTCTTATAGTCCAAAAAATACACTATGTATTTATATAGCACTGATATCTTCTGCAGCACTCAATAGAGTACATAGTTAAATCATCAGTGACTGTCCTCAGAGGAGCTCACAATTTAATCCTACCATAGTCATAGTCTAATGTCCTACCATATTATTATTATGTATTTATATAGCACTGACATCTCCTGCAGCACATTACAGAGTACATAGTCATGTCACTGACTGTTCTCAGAGGAGCTCACAATTTAATCCTACCATAGTCATAGTCTAATGTCCTACCATATTATTATTATGTATTTATATAGCACTGACATCTTCTGTTGCACTTTACATAGTACATAGTCATGTCACTGACTGTCCTCAGAGGAGCTCACTATCTAATCCTACCATAGTCATAGTGTAATGTCCTACCATATTATTATTATGTATTTATATAGCACTGACCTCTCCTGCAGCACATTACAGAGTACATAGTCATGTCACTGACTGTCCTCAGAGGAGCTCACTATCTAATCCTACCATAGTCATAGTGTAATGTCCTACCATATTATTATTATGTATTTATATAGCACTGACATCTCCTGCAGCACATTACAGAGTACATAGTCATGTCACTGACTGTCCTCAGAGGAGCTCACACTCTAATCCTACCATAGTCATAGTCTAATGTCCTACCATATCATTATTATGTATTTATATAGCACTGACATCTCCTGCAGCACATTACATAGTACATAGTCATGTCACTGACTGTCCTCAGAGGAGCTCACAGTCTAATCCTACCATAGTCATAGTCTAATGTCCTACCATATTATTATTATGTATTTATATAGCACTGACATCTCCTGCAGCACATTACAGAGTACATAGTCATGTCACCGACTGTCCTCAGAGGAGCTCACACTCTAATCCTACCATAGTCATAGTCGAATGTCCTACCATATTATTATTATTATGTATTTATATAGCACTGACATCTTCTGTTGCACTTTACATAGTACATAGTCATGTCACTGACTGTTCTTTAGAGGAGCTCACAATCTACAGTAATCCTACAATAGCAGTAGTGTAATATCCAACCATATTAATATTATGTATTTATATAGAATTGACATCTGCTGCAGCACATTACAGAGTACATAGTCATGTCACTGACTGTCCGCAGAGGAGCTCACACTATTCCTACCATAGTCATAGTCTAATGTCCTACCATATTATTATTATTATGTATTTATATAGCACTGACATCATCTGCAGCACTTTACAGAGTACATAGTCCTGTCACACTTTATAACAGCGATAGACCAGAAGTTCTTCGGGGGCTGAAAGAAGCTCCAGGTAAGTAACTGGCCACATTATATTTTGCCTAATATTCGCTTTAAAGAGACTCTGTAACAAAATTTTCAGCCTTATTTCTTCTATCCTATAAGTTCCTATACCTGTTCTAATGTGATCTGTCTTAAGGTAGACATACACTGGTCGATTTGCCATCAGATCGACCAACAGATAGATCCCTCTCTGATCGAATCTGATCAGAGAGGGATCGTATGGCTGCCTTTACTGCAAACAGATTGTGAATCGATTTCAGCATGCAACCGATTCACCATCTGTGAAGCTGCCACCGACCCCCCCCCCCCCCCCCCCCGCAAGCTATACATTACCTGCTCCGCCGGCGCGAGTCCCCGCTGTCACTGCTGTCTTCTTCTCCGCGCTGGGCTCCGAGTCCGGCTGGCTTCACTGAACTTCCTGTCCGGGAACAGTAGAGCGCACTCTACTGTTTAAAATTCCTGCCGGGACAGGGAGTGCAGTGAAGCCAGCCAGACTCAGAGCCCAGCGTGGAGAAGAAGACAGCGGTGAGAGCGAGACACGCGCCGGCGGAACAGGTAATGTATTGCAGCTAGCATTGGTCGTCGGGCATTCCTACGCTGCTATCGACGCACTCCCGACCCGCCGGCGATCGAGCAAACTCTTCCGGACGGATCGACGGGAACGATTGATTTCGGGCGGAAATCGATCGTTTTGTCAGCGTTTGTGCAACGATTTCACAGCAGATTCGATCACAGTGATCGAATCTGCTGTATATTGACAGGAAAATCATTAGGTGTATGGGCCCCTTTACTGCAGCCTTTCCTAGTTGCACAGTGGCTGTATTATCTCTGTTATATAATCTATTCTTCTTTCCTCTGACGGCTTTGTCGGGCTCAGGCACTCAGGCAGGAATGTGCTGTACTGTTTGTAATAGGATAGAAGCTATACACACCCTCTCCAGGCTCTGTATGAGTCACAGACTGAGCTCCTCTCATCCTATCACATGCCATGTCTTTTGTTTGTAAACACTGCCTAAAACTGGCAATTACAAGCCAGGATGGCAGCAGGGAGTGGCAGAAACAGCACAGAGGGGCCCAGGAGAACATAATGAATAGAATGGTATGCTTTTTATTGTAAGAATTTTAGACTACAGATTCTCTTTAAGGATTTGGTGTCCTTGTAAGCATACGGAAACACAACATGAGCCGCGTATCGCTAATCCCAAATAGGTGGTAATCCTGAAGCGTGTTACAGCCGTCTCCGTTTCCCGCAGTGCTTCTTTTTCCAAAATCAGTGTTGAAGTGTTAATGATGGCTGCAGAACGTCAGTAATGATGAACTCGCCTGTGCCAGTTCGGGTAATAAACCCCCTTGGAAAGAAATGACTTGACGAATGAAGCGGAGAACAGACTCGGCTCTTGTTAATTTCTTCCCAAAACCGACATGATGTAAATTCTGGGATTTTAGCATTAGGCGGCTGGACGAGGCCTGGCTTTTTCACCTCTCAGGGTTTATGCTGCGTGGGAAGCGTTCTGATAGGTTGGCACAAGGTAATGGAGTCGTCTGAGGAGCCTGGCATTCCTTTCCACTTACTCCAGTCCCGATACTACCCAAGCATAACAACTTGGCAGCAACCGACCTCCTCATTCTTAACGAGTTCTATCTTTGTTAACTTTCCTCCGTCTCGGTAAACACCTGCGCGAGCCGAGTAATTAGAATGTGAGAAGAACTCATAAACAAATAAAACCCTCAATTAAAATGTTCCATGCCTTTTTCAGTATTAATGACACCGTTTGAAGAACGAGGATTCCATCCAGATAGGACACTGATGGGCAGAGCGTAGACACTCGAGCGTGAACTAGAGGCAATCGAGTGTCGGGGTGAAGGTAAGCGGCCCAGGTGACGGCAATGGTGAGCAGTACAGAAAAGTGGGGGTACACCCATGTTAAAGAGAAAGAATAAGCCATCCATGCCTAGTGTGCACTTTATCCATTTCAGCTGGGCGCCCCTAGCAAGATCACTGCTTCAGTGAGAAGAAGGAGAGAAGGGAGTTTGCTTTTTAGAGCGGGTTGGGGAGAGAGGGGTGTAGTCATGGGGCACTACTCCCCCCTTCCTCATCAATTGTTTAGTTGACTGACTCTTTTAGACCATATGTACATTTGCATGAAAGATGTGTTTGTCAATCACTGCTTCTCTCAGCTGTTGCAGAGGCACGTTCATAGCCTCCCATATGCTGTTTTTCTATCTTGACTCCTCCAACCTCTTCTTTTGCCCTTAATTTTTCCAAGCATCAAGGATTTATGTTAGGTATCCGGTCATTATGCGTCCAAAGTATTTGAGTTTTAATAGTAGTATCAGCCCTTCTAGTGAACACTCTGGCCTTATTTTTTAAGGTATTGGCCTCAATTCACTAAGAATATGCTGGAGATAATAAGGCAAAAGAAAACTTACCTCCACACAGTAAGAGAGTTATCTTATCTCTTCGTTCCTTACGTTACCTCTTCTGTAGTTAATTTACCTCCTCTGTAGTTAAGTTACCTCCTCTGTAGTTAAGTTACCTCCTCTGTAGTTATTTTCACACGCAGTTAATGAACAGCCTGTCTTTAACTCTGGAGTTATTTTAAGGATTAAAGAGTTAACTTAAAGACAGAAGAGTTAACTTTAGGTTTGCCTGAGGTAAAATGTTTCCTGAATACTACATGCCTTATCACCATGGTAACAACTCTAGAAGAGTTATTAAAGACAGGAGATAAGCTTAGTGAATTGAGGCCATTGACTGTTTAGATCTTCTGTCAGTCCAGGAAACTCTCAGTAGCTTTCTCCACAATTAACCTACAATTAAAAAGCATCAATTTTTTTATGCACAGCCTTATTTATAGCCCAACTGTCACAGCCATATGTTACTGATGATGGGATGGCCATAGCCAAGGCCATATTTTATTCTTTTTGTACCCCTAGGCCAGCCTTTCTCAACCTTTATACCCTGGAGGAACCCTGCAAATAACTTTTGAATCTCGAGGAACCCCTGAAAACAATTTTTTGATCTCGAGGAACCCCTGCTTTTATTTTGCAGGAGGTATGGTCTTTAAAAGTATGTGTAGCTTTTTATTTCACTACTCCCTATTACACTGCCACTCATACTGTCTCCTGAGCCCCCAATTTAGTGCTTCTTGTTACAGTACCACCTATTATAGTGTGCTCTATTATACTTCCCCAAGATAGGGGAAAATGCCAAGGAACCCCTGCAGAGTGCTCAAGGAACCCTGGGGTTCCAGGGAACCCTGGTTGAGAAAGCCTGCCCTAGGCCAAGTATGTTGGGGCTGCCCTTTTATGTGCAGCAGCGCCCCTCCGTTCCATGTGTAGCCCTCGCTTTCCTGGGTGTCATCCATGTATTGAATGCCCTTCTCTTTTATGAGCAGCGCCCTTGGGCATCAGTTTCCCCTTGTCATGTGTTGCTCCCCATTTTCAGCTTCCTCTTTCGTTTGCAGCAACTCCTTTCATGTTCAGGTGCCTCCCTCGGCCTGCAGACGCCCAAGGCCCGGGCCTTTGGGGGCCATTCCAGAAATCTGGCCCTGACCACGCCTGTAACTATCTTGATCTTTGTTGGTAAAATTATATCTCTATGCTTTAGTATCTTATCCATAGCTTTCCTTCTAAGTAAAAAAGGGTTTATGTTTCTCAGGGCCAGTTCACACTGGGCAGATCAAAATCTGATCCATGTAAAAACTGATCTGTGAAACGTTTTTTATTGGACATCAAAATCGCTCCCTCCACAAACTTGTGGTCCATTTGGCAGAAAGAGTGAAACATATCAGTTCCATGAAACACAACTGATTAACATAGGATCTGTAACGATCGGTGGGCGCAGAGAGTATCTGATTACCGGTGATCTGCAGTATCACCGGAAATACAGATATATACCAGATTATAAGTGAACTGCAGTCTCACCGATAATCCGATATACAAACTAACCTCTGATCACCTGAATAGAGTGTAGTGTTTGGTGTAACTGTAACACTAAGAGGACAAGGCCTCAATGCAGTAAGGAGTACTGCACAGATTCCTTCCGCAGACCTGAGCTCTCCAAGACGGGAGGAGTCAGACTGACAGTAGGAAGGGATATCTGAAAGTGACCCTCAGGAGGAAGGATCGCTAACAGAGCGAGGAACCGCCTCTAACGGTAAGGTCGGTTCTCGAGGTCGGACAAGCCAGGTCGTACACACACGGACAGATAAAGTACAGGATCAGGAGGCAAAGGCAGAGTCAAAGTACAGGCAGGGTTCAGCAACGGGGTATCAGAAATATCGGGGTACAAAATCAGGAGGCAGAAGCAGAGTCTAAGTACGAGCCGGGGTTCGGCAACAGAGTATCAGAAATATCGAGGTGCAAGATCAGAGTTCAGGAGGATAGTCAAGGCAGGCAAAAGTCATAACAGATAATCACAATCAAACTAGTACTTTAGCTATCAACAGAATCTAGCTTAGTGTAGGATTACAGCTCCAGCTGGTCCCGGCACACTAACGGATCTAACTACGGATCTGGGTGCTCCCACATATGTGAACGCAACGCCAGACAAGGAGCAAGTGAACAACCAGCAGTATATATACTCTAGGACCTTTCCAGGACCTCCCTAATTGCTGGTCCAATGGGAGCAGTGGAATTTGTCAGCTGACCCAGCTGGTCAGCCGACACCCTTCTAACTGCTATTTAAATTCTGCCTCAGTGCTCGCGCGCGTGTAAGTCTGAATCTTGGTGGACTATCAGTCCCAGCCACACCAGTACTGTTTTGCAATGTATCTAATGCGGGGGTCACCTCTGATGTGGATTCCGCCGTTACCAATGCGGATTCCGCCGCACTGCCCATGCGGCATGCGGCGTTTTTTCCGCGTTGTGACGCCATGCTGGACGCGGAAACAGCCGCCTCACCTCGAGAGACGGCGGCTTTTCCGCGTTTCCTCACAGTACCCCCCTCCCGAGGAGTGGACTCCGGACAACTCCCACCAGGTTTCTCGGGATGTACAGCATGAAATTCCTTCACTAACTCGTCCGCATGCATGCGGTTCCCAGGTACCCATTGCCTCTCCTCAATCCCGTACCCCTTCCAATGTACGAGGTACTGTACCGAGTTCTGTACAGTACGTGAATCTATGATCTTCTCCACTTCGTACTCGGGTTGGGCATCCACCAACACGGGAGGAGGAGGAGTGGGACCCACCTGGACTGCTGGTTTAAGAAGGGATACATGGAAAGACCTCACCCCCCGCATGCTGGTGGGAAGGTCAATGGAATAAGTAACATTATTAATCTTCTTGGTCACGGAAAATGGGCCCACAAACCTGGGACCCAGTTTGGCAGATGGCTGCTTCAGGGTCAAGTGACGTGTGGACACCCAGACCAGATCCCCTGGCCGAAACTTCCATTCCACAGACCGTCTCTTATCTGCTTGACCCTTCTGACTCTGGAACGCCTTCTGTAAATTCCCCTTAACAATTCCCCAATTGTCCCTGAGTGATCTCTGCCAATCTTCCAGTGCTGGAAATGGAGACGAGACAACTGGAAAAGGGGAAAGTTTGGGTGACCTCCCTGTTACAATCTGAAATGGGGAAAACCCAGACGAGGAATTCTTTAAATTATTTTGAGCGAATTCCGCGAAGGGCAAAAATTTCACCCAGTCACTCTGCGCCTCAGCAACGTAGCATCTCAGGAATTGCTCCAGGGATTGGTTAATGCGTTCTGTCTGCCCATTGGTCTGTGGGTGGTAGCCTGACGAGAAAGACAATTTCATGCCCATTTGGTGGCAAAATGCCCTCCAGAATCCAGACACAAACTGGACTCCCCTATCAGACACGATGTCTTCCGGAATGCCATGCAGCCGGAAGATGTGAATGATAAACAATTCAGCCAGTTCTTGAGCCGAGGGGAGTCCTTTCAGGGGCACAAAATGGGCCATTTTGCTAAACCGATCGACTACCACCCAAATGACTGACATGCCTTCAGACCTGGGCAATTCCCCCACAAAATCCATGGACAAGTGGGTCCATGGCTCACTCGGGGTGGGCAAAGGCTGCAACCTTCCTACAGGTGCCAGCCGGGAGGGCTTACTCTGGGCGCACACCGCACACTCCCTAACATACTCCTTGCAATCCGTTGCCAAGGAAGGCCACCAAGCACACCTGGCAATCAGATCCTGCGTTCTGGCAGCTCCAGGATGACCAGCATTCTTATGGGCGTGAAAGAGTTGCAGAACCTGTAACCGGAATGGTAGTGGTATGAACAAGACCCCTTCGGGTTTCCCTTCAGGAACCTCCTGCTGAAAGGGACCCAAGATCTCTGTCCACTCTTCCCAAGACTCCGTGGCGGCTAACACCAGTTTCTGCGGAATGATGGATTCAGGAGTGGGGGGCTGTGCTGTCTCAGGTTCGAAACACCTGGAGAGGGCATCTGCCTTGATGTTTTTGCTACCTGGAGTGTATGTGATTATAAACCTGAATCTCGTAAAAAACAAGGACCACCGGGCCTGACGGGGACTAAGCCTCTTAGCCCCCTCGATGTACTCCAAGTTCTTGTGGTCGGTGTAAACAGTGATCATGTGCTCTGCCCCCTCCAACCAGTGGCGCCACTCCTCAAATGCCAATTTAATGGCCAGGAGCTCTCTGTTGCCTATATCGTAGTTTCTCTCCGCCGGAGAGAACCTACGGGAAAAGTACGCACAGGGATGTAGTCTTCCCTGTAACCCTGATCGCTGAGACAGCACAGCCCCTACTCCGACCTCCGAGGCATCGACCTCAACAATGAACGGATAAGCGGTGTCGACATGTCTCAGGATTGGTGCGGAACAAAACAATTTTTTCAGACTAGAAAATGCATTCTGAGCCTCCGAAGACCAGTGGGTAGTATCTGCCCCCTTTTTTGTAAGACTGGTAAGGGGTGCAATGATTGTGGAGTACCCTTTTATAAACCTCCTATAATAATTTGCAAAACCCAGGAATCTTTGAAGGGCTTTCAGACCCACAGGTTGCGGCCATTCTAGGACAGCTGTGACTTTAGCAGGGTCCATTGACAGACCTGAGGTAGAAATCACATACCCCAGAAACGTGACGGATGTCACCTCAAAAATACACTTTTCTAACTTGGCATAGAGTCTATTCTGTCTTAATTTGTTTAGGACAAATTTCACATGGACCCTGTGTTCGGGGAGGTTATTGGAATAAATTAATATATCATCGAGATATACCACTACGAATTTACCCAATACCTCCCGGAATACCTCATTGATTAGTTCCTGGAAGACGGCGGGCGCATTGCACAACCCGAAGGGCATCACCAAGTATTCGTAATGCCCGTCGGGTGTGTTAAAGGCCGTCTTCCATTCATCGCCCCTTCTAATGCGGATTAGGTTGTATGCCCCCCTCAGATCTAACTTAGAAAAGATCTTTGCAGTAGTGACCTGCGTGAATAAGTCGTCTATCAATGGTAACGGATAGCGATTTTTCACCGTGATTTTATTGAGACCTCGGTAGTCGATACAAGGTCGAAGACCCCCGTCTTTTTTCTTAACGAAAAAGAAACCGGCCCCAGCAGGTGACCGAGAGGGCCGAATAAACCCCTTGGCCAGGTTGTCACGAATGTAATCCTGCATGGCCAACTTCTCGGGACCGGACAAGTTATACAGGTGACCCCTAGGGGGCATACAACCAGCACGGAGATCAATGGGGCAATCGAACGGGCGATGAGGAGGTAATTGATCAGCAGACTTGGGACAAAAGACATGAGAAAAATCGGAATACACCTCGGGAACACCCTCCACGTACACCTTGGTCTGACCCAATGTCACCTTTCCTAGACACTGTTGGTGACAACGATCAGACCATCTGGTTACCTGACCCGTGGCCCAGTCGATTTGTGGAGAGTGGGCCTGTAACCAAGGCATGCCTAAGATAATAGTGGAGGTTGACATGTTCAAAACGAAAAACTGTAGCTGTTCCCCATGCAATACCCCTATCGTAACCCTCACCTGCGGAGTCTGAGACAGGGGACGATCCCGTTGCAGCGGGGAATCGTCTACTGCCGTGACCTGAATGGGGGGACTTACTGGAGTGAGAGGAATACCCAACTCCCGAGCAAATTCAAGGTTCATAAAATTGGCCGCTGAGCCAGAGTCAATAAAAGCTTCAGTGTCCACAGACTTATCATCCCACGTAATAGTACAGGGGAGAAGTAACTTCTTCTCTTTTTGGGGTGAGAATGAAGTGCCTAGGGTGTCACCCCCCACCACTCCTAGGCAGACCCGTTTCCCGACTTGTTAGGGCAGTTTCGCACCCTGTGCCCTGCTTCTGCACAGTACAGGCACAGTTGTTCTGTTATTCTCCGCCTACGTTCCACCTGGGTCAATCTTGATCGACCAATTTGCATGGGTTCGGGTGGTGGTGAGGCTGGAGAGGGTGACACCGGTGGAGATGCCGTTACTGCGGGTGTACCAGAAGGTGCCACATACGAAGTCACCCTGACCCGGTGACTGCCCCTAGTCTGCCTCTGATGGCGTAGTCGATGATCGACTCTGATGGCCGATGATATGGCCTCATCGACTGTTGCGGGCTCGGGTAAGGTTAGCATCAAATCAGAGACCTCCTCCGACAACCCAGATAGAAAATAATCCATCAGAGCAAAATTGTCGAATCTGGCGGTAACAGACCACCTACGAAATTCTGCTGCGTAATCCTCGACCGACCCTCTGCCTTGCCGCAAAAGTTTGAGCTTCCGCTCTGAAGTTGCCGCAAGGTCAGGGTCGTCGTATATTACGGCCATAGCCTTAAAAAATTCCTCGACTGAGGTCAGAGCTAAATTAGTGGGGGACAGGTTGTATGCCCAGGACTGGGAATCACCAGTTAACAGTGTTTTAATGAAAATGACCCGTTGGGTCTCAGTCCCCGAGGATCGGGGTCTTAACTCGAAGTATGACAACACTCTACTCTTGAAATTCCGGAAGTCAGACTTGTGGCCGGAAAATTTATCAGGTACAGGCATACGTATGTCATCACTAGGAGGGGATCGCACTGAATCAACTGACGTCTGGAGGGTTTGCACAGAGCCTGAAAGGGCATCAATCAAAGCTTTGTGCTGGCCCAGTGCTTGATGGAGGTTATCCACCGAAGTGGCAAGCATACCCAGACGACCAGTGTTTGCGTCCATTTTGTTTTTTGGTCTGGCGTTCTGTAACGATCGGTGGGCGCAGAGAGTATCTGATTACCGGTGATCTGCAGTATCACCGGAAATACAGATATATACCAGATTATAAGTGAACTGCAGTCTCACCGATAATCCGATATACAAACTAACCTCTGATCACCTGAATAGAGTGTAGTGTTTGGTGTAACTGTAACACTAAGAGGACAAGGCCTCAATGCAGTAAGGAGTACTGCACAGATTCCTTCCGCAGACCTGAGCTCTCCAAGACGGGAGGAGTCAGACTGACAGTAGGAAGGGATATCTGAAAGTGACCCTCAGGAGGAAGGATCGCTAACAGAGCGAGGAACCGCCTCTAACGGTAAGGTCGGTTCTCGAGGTCGGACAAGCCAGGTCGTACACACACGGACAGATAAAGTACAGGATCAGGAGGCAAAGGCAGAGTCAAAGTACAGGCAGGGTTCAGCAACGGGGTATCAGAAATATCGGGGTACAAAATCAGGAGGCAGAAGCAGAGTCTAAGTACGAGCCGGGGTTCGGCAACAGAGTATCAGAAATATCGAGGTGCAAGATCAGAGTTCAGGAGGATAGTCAAGGCAGGCAAAAGTCATAACAGATAATCACAATCAAACTAGTACTTTAGCTATCAACAGAATCTAGCTTAGTGTAGGATTACAGCTCCAGCTGGTCCCGGCACACTAACGGATCTAACTACGGATCTGGGTGCTCCCACATATGTGAACGCAACGCCAGACAAGGAGCAAGTGAACAACCAGCAGTATATATACTCTAGGACCTTTCCAGGACCTCCCTAATTGCTGGTCCAATGGGAGCAGTGGAATTTGTCAGCTGACCCAGCTGGTCAGCCGACACCCTTCTAACTGCTATTTAAATTCTGCCTCAGTGCTCGCGCGCGTGTAAGTCTGAATCTTGGTGGACTATCAGTCCCAGCCACACCAGTACTGTTTTGCAATGTATCTAATGCGGGGGTCACCTCTGATGTGGATTCCGCCGTTACCAATGCGGATTCCGCCGCACTGCCCATGCGGCATGCGGCGTTTTTTCCGCGTTGTGACGCCATGCTGGACGCGGAAACAGCCGCCTCACCTCGAGAGACGGCGGCTTTTCCGCGTTTCCTCACAGTACCCCCCTCCCGAGGAGTGGACTCCGGACAACTCCCACCAGGTTTCTCGGGATGTACAGCATGAAATTCCTTCACTAACTCGTCCGCATGCATGCGGTTCCCAGGTACCCATTGCCTCTCCTCAATCCCGTACCCCTTCCAATGTACGAGGTACTGTACCGAGTTCTGTACAGTACGTGAATCTATGATCTTCTCCACTTCGTACTCGGGTTGGGCATCCACCAACACGGGAGGAGGAGGAGTGGGACCCACCTGGACTGCTGGTTTAAGAAGGGATACATGGAAAGACCTCACCCCCCGCATGCTGGTGGGAAGGTCAATGGAATAAGTAACATTATTAATCTTCTTGGTCACGGAAAATGGGCCCACAAACCTGGGACCCAGTTTGGCAGATGGCTGCTTCAGGGTCAAGTGACGTGTGGACACCCAGACCAGATCCCCTGGCCGAAACTTCCATTCCACAGACCGTCTCTTATCTGCTTGACCCTTCTGACTCTGGAACGCCTTCTGTAAATTCCCCTTAACAATTCCCCAATTGTCCCTGAGTGATCTCTGCCAATCTTCCAGTGCTGGAAATGGAGACGAGACAACTGGAAAAGGGGAAAGTTTGGGTGACCTCCCTGTTACAATCTGAAATGGGGAAAACCCAGACGAGGAATTCTTTAAATTATTTTGAGCGAATTCCGCGAAGGGCAAAAATTTCACCCAGTCACTCTGCGCCTCAGCAACGTAGCATCTCAGGAATTGCTCCAGGGATTGGTTAATGCGTTCTGTCTGCCCATTGGTCTGTGGGTGGTAGCCTGACGAGAAAGACAATTTCATGCCCATTTGGTGGCAAAATGCCCTCCAGAATCCAGACACAAACTGGACTCCCCTATCAGACACGATGTCTTCCGGAATGCCATGCAGCCGGAAGATGTGAATGATAAACAATTCAGCCAGTTCTTGAGCCGAGGGGAGTCCTTTCAGGGGCACAAAATGGGCCATTTTGCTAAACCGATCGACTACCACCCAAATGACTGACATGCCTTCAGACCTGGGCAATTCCCCCACAAAATCCATGGACAAGTGGGTCCATGGCTCACTCGGGGTGGGCAAAGGCTGCAACCTTCCTACAGGTGCCAGCCGGGAGGGCTTACTCTGGGCGCACACCGCACACTCCCTAACATACTCCTTGCAATCCGTTGCCAAGGAAGGCCACCAAGCACACCTGGCAATCAGATCCTGCGTTCTGGCAGCTCCAGGATGACCAGCATTCTTATGGGCGTGAAAGAGTTGCAGAACCTGTAACCGGAATGGTAGTGGTATGAACAAGACCCCTTCGGGTTTCCCTTCAGGAACCTCCTGCTGAAAGGGACCCAAGATCTCTGTCCACTCTTCCCAAGACTCCGTGGCGGCTAACACCAGTTTCTGCGGAATGATGGATTCAGGAGTGGGGGGCTGTGCTGTCTCAGGTTCGAAACACCTGGAGAGGGCATCTGCCTTGATGTTTTTGCTACCTGGAGTGTATGTGATTATAAACCTGAATCTCGTAAAAAACAAGGACCACCGGGCCTGACGGGGACTAAGCCTCTTAGCCCCCTCGATGTACTCCAAGTTCTTGTGGTCGGTGTAAACAGTGATCATGTGCTCTGCCCCCTCCAACCAGTGGCGCCACTCCTCAAATGCCAATTTAATGGCCAGGAGCTCTCTGTTGCCTATATCGTAGTTTCTCTCCGCCGGAGAGAACCTACGGGAAAAGTACGCACAGGGATGTAGTCTTCCCTGTAACCCTGATCGCTGAGACAGCACAGCCCCTACTCCGACCTCCGAGGCATCGACCTCAACAATGAACGGATAAGCGGTGTCGACATGTCTCAGGATTGGTGCGGAACAAAACAATTTTTTCAGACTAGAAAATGCATTCTGAGCCTCCGAAGACCAGTGGGTAGTATCTGCCCCCTTTTTTGTAAGACTGGTAAGGGGTGCAATGATTGTGGAGTACCCTTTTATAAACCTCCTATAATAATTTGCAAAACCCAGGAATCTTTGAAGGGCTTTCAGACCCACAGGTTGCGGCCATTCTAGGACAGCTGTGACTTTAGCAGGGTCCATTGACAGACCTGAGGTAGAAATCACATACCCCAGAAACGTGACGGATGTCACCTCAAAAATACACTTTTCTAACTTGGCATAGAGTCTATTCTGTCTTAATTTGTTTAGGACAAATTTCACATGGACCCTGTGTTCGGGGAGGTTATTGGAATAAATTAATATATCATCGAGATATACCACTACGAATTTACCCAATACCTCCCGGAATACCTCATTGATTAGTTCCTGGAAGACGGCGGGCGCATTGCACAACCCGAAGGGCATCACCAAGTATTCGTAATGCCCGTCGGGTGTGTTAAAGGCCGTCTTCCATTCATCGCCCCTTCTAATGCGGATTAGGTTGTATGCCCCCCTCAGATCTAACTTAGAAAAGATCTTTGCAGTAGTGACCTGCGTGAATAAGTCGTCTATCAATGGTAACGGATAGCGATTTTTCACCGTGATTTTATTGAGACCTCGGTAGTCGATACAAGGTCGAAGACCCCCGTCTTTTTTCTTAACGAAAAAGAAACCGGCCCCAGCAGGTGACCGAGAGGGCCGAATAAACCCCTTGGCCAGGTTGTCACGAATGTAATCCTGCATGGCCAACTTCTCGGGACCGGACAAGTTATACAGGTGACCCCTAGGGGGCATACAACCAGCACGGAGATCAATGGGGCAATCGAACGGGCGATGAGGAGGTAATTGATCAGCAGACTTGGGACAAAAGACATGAGAAAAATCGGAATACACCTCGGGAACACCCTCCACGTACACCTTGGTCTGACCCAATGTCACCTTTCCTAGACACTGTTGGTGACAACGATCAGACCATCTGGTTACCTGACCCGTGGCCCAGTCGATTTGTGGAGAGTGGGCCTGTAACCAAGGCATGCCTAAGATAATAGTGGAGGTTGACATGTTCAAAACGAAAAACTGTAGCTGTTCCCCATGCAATACCCCTATCGTAACCCTCACCTGCGGAGTCTGAGACAGGGGACGATCCCGTTGCAGCGGGGAATCGTCTACTGCCGTGACCTGAATGGGGGGACTTACTGGAGTGAGAGGAATACCCAACTCCCGAGCAAATTCAAGGTTCATAAAATTGGCCGCTGAGCCAGAGTCAATAAAAGCTTCAGTGTCCACAGACTTATCATCCCACGTAATAGTACAGGGGAGAAGTAACTTCTTCTCTTTTTGGGGTGAGAATGAAGTGCCTAGGGTGTCACCCCCCACCACTCCTAGGCAGACCCGTTTCCCGACTTGTTAGGGCAGTTTCGCACCCTGTGCCCTGCTTCTGCACAGTACAGGCACAGTTGTTCTGTTATTCTCCGCCTACGTTCCACCTGGGTCAATCTTGATCGACCAATTTGCATGGGTTCGGGTGGTGGTGAGGCTGGAGAGGGTGACACCGGTGGAGATGCCGTTACTGCGGGTGTACCAGAAGGTGCCACATACGAAGTCACCCTGACCCGGTGACTGCCCCTAGTCTGCCTCTGATGGCGTAGTCGATGATCGACTCTGATGGCCGATGATATGGCCTCATCGACTGTTGCGGGCTCGGGTAAGGTTAGCATCAAATCAGAGACCTCCTCCGACAACCCAGATAGAAAATAATCCATCAGAGCAAAATTGTCGAATCTGGCGGTAACAGACCACCTACGAAATTCTGCTGCGTAATCCTCGACCGACCCTCTGCCTTGCCGCAAAAGTTTGAGCTTCCGCTCTGAAGTTGCCGCAAGGTCAGGGTCGTCGTATATTACGGCCATAGCCTTAAAAAATTCCTCGACTGAGGTCAGAGCTAAATTAGTGGGGGACAGGTTGTATGCCCAGGACTGGGAATCACCAGTTAACAGTGTTTTAATGAAAATGACCCGTTGGGTCTCAGTCCCCGAGGATCGGGGTCTTAACTCGAAGTATGACAACACTCTACTCTTGAAATTCCGGAAGTCAGACTTGTGGCCGGAAAATTTATCAGGTACAGGCATACGTATGTCATCACTAGGAGGGGATCGCACTGAATCAACTGACGTCTGGAGGGTTTGCACAGAGCCTGAAAGGGCATCAATCAAAGCTTTGTGCTGGCCCAGTGCTTGATGGAGGTTATCCACCGAAGTGGCAAGCATACCCAGACGACCAGTGTTTGCGTCCATTTTGTTTTTTGGTCTGGCGTTCTGTAACGATCGGTGGGCGCAGAGAGTATCTGATTACCGGTGATCTGCAGTATCACCGGAAATACAGATATATACCAGATTATAAGTGAACTGCAGTCTCACCGATAATCCGATATACAAACTAACCTCTGATCACCTGAATAGAGTGAAGTGTTTGGTGTAACTGTAACACTAAGAGGACAAGGCCTCAATGCAGTAAGGAGTACTGCACAGATTCCTTCCGCAGACCTGAGCTCTCCAAGACGGGAGGAGTCAGACTGACAGTAGGAAGGGATATCTGAAAGTGACCCTCAGGAGGAAGGATCGCTAACAGAGCGAGGAACCGCCTCTAACGGTAAGGTCGGTTCTCGAGGTCGGACAAGCCAGGTCGTACACACACGGACAGATAAAGTACAGGATCAGGAGGCAAAGGCAGAGTCAAAGTACAGGCAGGGTTCAGCAACGGGGTATCAGAAATATCGGGGTACAAAATCAGGAGGCAGAAGCAGAGTCTAAGTACGAGCCGGGGTTCGGCAACAGAGTATCAGAAATATCGAGGTGCAAGATCAGAGTTCAGGAGGATAGTCAAGGCAGGCAAAAGTCATAACAGATAATCACAATCAAACTAGTACTTTAGCTATCAACAGAATCTAGCTTAGTGTAGGATTACAGCTCCAGCTGGTCCCGGCACACTAACGGATCTAACTACGGATCTGGGTGCTCCCACATATGTGAACGCAACGCCAGACAAGGAGCAAGTGAACAACCAGCAGTATATATACTCTAGGACCTTTCCAGGACCTCCCTAATTGCTGGTCCAATGGGAGCAGTGGAATTTGTCAGCTGACCCAGCTGGTCAGCCGACACCCTTCTAACTGCTATTTAAATTCTGCCTCAGTGCTCGCGCGCGTGTTAGTCTGAATCTTGGTGGACTATCAGTCCCAGCCACACCAGTACTGTTTTGCAATGTATCTAATGCGGGGCTCGCCTCTGATGTGGATTCCGCCGTTACCAATGCGGATTCCGCCGCACTGCCCATGCGGCGTTTTTTCCGCGTTGTGACGCCATGCTGGACGCGGAAACAGCCGCCTCACCTCGAGAGACGGCGGCTTTTCCGCGTTTCCTCACAGGATCAATTCACATCTGTTAGGATCAGTTCCGTTACGGTCCGCAAAACAGACCATTTTTATGCCAATGTGAACCAGGCCAAAATCTAATGGCTGCAGTTACTATCATGGGTACTAATACATTAATACATGTGATATGTTTGCTGCTAGTTTCTATATCCTGGAATTTCCCTCCAGTAAAATAATCAACATATGTATTAATGCACACATCAACTCATTGAGCAAG
Organism: Hyperolius riggenbachi; assembly: GCF_040937935.1. NCBI lineage: Eukaryota > Metazoa > Chordata > Amphibia > Anura > Hyperoliidae > Hyperolius > Hyperolius riggenbachi. The sequence continues at coordinate 237,014,693 of NC_090657.1, forward strand.
ACATGCATCAAAACCAGGCCCGGATTTAACTCCCAGGAGTCTATAGGCACAGATGTCCTGGCACCCTAGACTCCGCCCTCCATGCATGCAGGCCCAGATTTACATCACAGGAGTCTATAGGCACAGATGTCCTGGCACCCTAGACTCCGCCCTCCATGCATGCAGGCCCGGATTTACATCACAGCAGCCTATAGGCACAGATGTCCTGGCACCCTAGACTCCGCCCTCCATGCATGCAGGCCCGGATTTAACTCCCAGGAGCCTATAGGCACAGATGTCCTGGCACCCTAGACTTCGTCCTCCATGCATGCAGGCCCAGATTTACATCACAGGAGCCTATAGGCACAGATGTCCTGGCACCCTAGACTCCGCCCTCCATGCATGCAGGCCCGGATTTACATCACAGGAGCCTATAGGCACAGATTTCCTGGCATCCTAGACTCCGCCCTCCATGCATGCAGGCCTGGATTTACATAACAGGAGCCTATAGGTACAGATGTCCTGGCAGCCTAGACTCCTCCCTCCATGCATGCAGGCCCGGATATACCTCACAGGAGCCTATAGGCACAGATGTCCTGGCACCCTAGACTCCGCCCTCCATGCATGCAGGCCCGGATTTACATCACAGGAGCCTATAGGCACAGATGTCCTGGCACCCTAGACTCCGCCCTCCATGAACCGCACTGCGAATGGGCTGGCTGGCCCAGCTGTCACTTCTCCCTTACTTCCCTTGCCCATTATAGGTAGCTTAGTAAGGGGAACTATGCCCGTCATAGTTCCCCTTAGCATTAGGTAGCCAGAGGTACCCTCAATAATAAGTAGCTAGAAGTACCCCCCACATATTACGCAGCTAGAGGAACCTAAGTATTAAGTAGCTAGTGGTGCCCCTGACTAAAGGGAGATATTGTCGGTGGAATGCAGAGAGCTGGGTGAGGTTACTACCTCTCCTTTACACTCTCATCAGGACTGCATAGAGAAGGAGGGAGGGGGGCACTTAGGAAGGGGAGTGAGCCGCCTTTCCATTATCAGGCGCCTGTAGGCATGTGCCTACAGTGCCTTATCATAAATCCGGCCCTGATCAAAACACAACAAACATAGTGTGCACAGACCCTAAAGGTAGCCATACATCTAGTGATTCTTCATTCAGTCACCAAAGCTAATTACTCACCACCCGACGGAGGACAATGGATCCAACGACGAGCATTCCATGATCCATCATCTGTCGCCCGGTGGGTACACGCGACCGCACACGACGGGCACCAACAGGAAGTCAAGCAATCATGGAAACTAGAGTGGAGTAGTCAGGGATCTTAAAGTGGATCCGAGATAAACTTTTACTCATTGCATAATTGAGATTTTTATTAGAGCAAGGAAATGAATTTTAACAATTTCAAATATAATGACAATAATATAACAATATAAATATAACAATATAAATATATATCGACAATGATGCAAATTCAATGCACTTGAGCATACAATCAGTTCAATGTATAAAGTACAGGGTAGGTAGAAAATATTAGAAAATACTTTACGTTAAATCTCTTGGAAAAAATATGGAACGCTTCACGAATTTGCGTGTCATCCTTGCGCAGGGGCCATGCTAATCTTCTCTGTATCGTTCCAATTTTAGTATATGTCCTGCCGAAACGAGGACAATTGTGTTTTTTTCATATACTGTAGTTTATAGGGCATTGCTATAATGATGACCACAGTGGTAAACCCCCTAAAGACCAGGCTGAGTATTACTAAAATGGCCACTGCAGCTTTAAGGCCAAGCTGCAGGGCCGCACAACACAGCACACGAGTGACACCCCCCCCCCCCCCTTTTCCCCCACCAACAGAGCTCTCTGCTGGTGGGGTCTGATCGTCCCTTCAGTTGTTTGTTTGTTTTCTATCAATATTTATGTTCGTTTTTTAAAAATATTTTTTACTTTTTCTTTAATTATTTTTCTTACAGCAAACCCCTCCCTCCCCACAGCCGGCCAATCAGGCGATCGGCTCTCATAGGCTTCTGCCTATGAGAACCGATCGCTCTCTTGTACCCCAGGCGGACAGCCGTGTCACACGTGATCGCAGCGCTGGACTATGTAAATAGAAGGCGATCACGCCATCTAACTGTCTCCCGAGCGGCAATAGCCGCTCGGAGACGGAAGGCGGGGCGGAGCTCCGCCCCCCGAGAAGGAGATGCTCCTTTTAGTAGCTGGCTCCAGGACCTGACGCCAATTGGCGTGGAGCAGTCTTTGAGTAGTTAAAGATTTGAACTGCCGTGACGGTCATTATCACCGTGCGATGCTAAACAACGTCTGTATGACCCTCTGTCTGTGCTCTTGTCATGAGATCACAAAAACGATCGGTTGCCACTCAAAGTATTGCCGGTCGTCGGGAAAAATCATTGGGAAATCGCATTGTGAAAATGTGATTTATGATTATTATTCTGTCCCATTATTTTTGGTCCCTTAACAAGCGGGAGGCACATATGCAAACTGTTGCGATTCCCACACCGGTCACCTGATTTGGATGTAAATGCCCTCAAATTAAAGCTGACAGTCTGCAGTTTAAAAGGAACCAGAGAGGAAGCTACTGAAAAAATAGGAAAAGATGTTATACATACCTTGTGCTTCCTCCAGCCCCATAAGCCTGGATCGCTCCCATCGTCCTCCGATGTCTCTATCGCCGGTACTGGGTCTTGTCACTTCCGCCGGACGCGACCAGTCTTCCGCATGCGTAGGGGCTTCCTCCGGCTTTGTACGCATGCGCCTACGAAGTACGGAGGGAGCGCACTGCGCTTGCGTAGACTGGCTCGACTGGCCGAAATTACGGGACCCGGTACCGGCGGACGGCGGTGTGGGAGCGATCCAGGCTTATGGGGCTGAAGGAAGCCCCAGGTATGTATAAAACTGTTAGTTGGTACATCTCTGGGTCTCTTTAAAGAGAGTCTGAAGCGAGAATAAATCTTGCTTCAGACCTCATAGTTAGCAGGGGCATGTGTGCCCCTGCTAAACCGCCGCTATCCCGCGGCTTAACGGGGGTCCCTTCACCCCCAAATCCCCTCGCTTCAGCGGGGGAGCGCTTCCTGGTTGGGGCAGGGCTAACCACATCAGTCCTGCCCCACGCGCGTCTGTCAGCGCGTATCTCCGCCTCTCCCCCGCCCCTCTCAGTCTTCCTTCACTGAGAGGGGCGGGGAAAAGGCGGCGACGCGCCGCTGATAGACGCGACTGGAGGCAGGGCTGCAGCCATTAGCCCTGCCTCCAGGAGCGACCAAGTCTGCGACCAAGTGTTGCAGTGGGGGGTTTGGGGGTGAAGGGACCCCCGTTAAGCCGCGCTATAGCGGCGGTTTAGCAGGGGCACACATGCCCCTGCTAACTATGAGCTCTGAAGCGAGATTTATTCTCGCTTCAGAGTCTCTTTAAGCACATCGTAATTGTTTCATTTCAAATCCATTGTGGTTGTGTATAGAGCCAAAAATGTTAGAATTGTGTCGATGTCCCAATATTTATGGACCTGACTGTATCACTCCTTTGTGTTCTCACAGATGAAGTCTCTCTTTTGTATCCTGAATGCAGATCAGTTGCATTCCAAGGGGGGAAAAAACCGTACAATTTATCACGGTCTGTCTGTAATTCATTGCAAAGCCTTCTCGTGTCTGACTTGAGCGGATTGTACTTGTCTAACCCAAATTATAAGTGGGTGTCATGATCCCATCGTTAAGGCGATGCCAGCAGCTCAGGAGACAAAGGAAGCCACAAAACCAGCAAGGCGTTTAGCTGAAATCAAGAAATGTTGTCCTTATAACTTGGGGCAGAAATCTGATGGATCGACTTTGACAGAGCAAACGGGAAACAGGTAAGACATAAAAGCCAGAAGGGCCAAGCACGACAGACGCAAGTCTTCAGGTAGCTCCGAACTATTCACGCTTCACCAGCACATGTGGAATATGAGAGGGATGGATGGAGGTTTGATTTATGGCTGAAATGTAAAAGGGAGTGAAGTAATCCTTTTAGTGTATCATTGGAAACATATTGTTCTGTAAGCTGTCGGAGGTGCGCAGACAGAGGGCTTCTGTCCCGGCTCCGAGTGGCGGGTCAGGGAGTAATTGGCCACGGGAAGGCCTCCAGGACATCACTTACTATGGAGAGCCGTGCAGCCTGCTTAGGAGATGGAGGGAAAATCCGGTGCATGCAGCCAGACCCAATCCCATGCCAACCCACTCACAGGATAAAAAGTATCTTCCTGGTATCGGCTTACATACCAGCGTATTCTGCCCAGACGAGCGCGGACACACGCGGTGCATCACAACTGCGGGAAACGCAACAGTGGCGGCTCCAAAGTATATTTAACCACTTGAGGACCGCAATGTTAAACACCCCTAAAGACCAGGCTATTTTTTCTCTAGTTGGCCACTGCAGCTTTAACGCCAAGCTGCAGGGCCATGCAACACAGCACACGAGTGATCCCCCCCACCTTTTCCCCCCACCAACAGAGCTCTCTGTTGGTGGGGTCTGATTGCTCCAAAGTTGTTTATTTTTTATATATAAATATTTATTTTTTTAATAAAAATGGCCTTTTTTTTATTTGGTTTTCCCTGCTCCCTCCCTCCGCCAGCCAATCAATCAGGGTGATCAGCTGTCATAGGCTTCAGCCGATCACTGCCCAGCCAATGGAGGGGACAGCCGTGCCACACGGCTGTCCCCAGTACAGCGCTGCTGCCGATCGCAGCGCTGTACATGTAAATAGACGGCGATTACGCCGTCTAACAATCTCCCAAGCGGCGACTGCCGATCGGAGACTTAAGACGGGGCGGAGCTCCAAGATGCGCGCGCAACCTGTGCGCAATCTCCTTTAGTAGCCGGCTCCAGGACCTGACGCCAATTGGCGTTCGGCGGTCCTGGGGCTGCCGCCGCGGCCACACCCATTGGCATTGAGCGGTCGTAGAGTAGTTAAAGGACCACCAAGGTGAAAATAAACAAATTAAATAAACAATTGTATCTATCCTCCTTCTCCTAAAAATGACTTTAAGATATTCCACAGTTTTATTTTATATTTAAATCTACTTTTCAAGTTTTTACTGTTTGATTGTTTTGCTCAATGACCATTCATTGAAGTATGCCAGAGCTAAAATCTATAAACAGACACTTACAGTTGTGTAGCAGCCAGATGTCAAGGCAGGTTAAGTGGGCGCCAGGTCTGTGTCCCCCTACGGACGTCCGCAGGGGGACACAGACCTGGCGCCCACTTAACCTGCCTTGACATCTGGCTGCTACACAACTGTAAGTGTCTGTCTTTGCTTCAATAAAGAACCCTAACTGCAGTGCTGGCCCTGCCTTCTCTCTTCATACACACGAAATCGCTATCCGATTCCTGCCGGAGCACACAGTTTAGAGGGGCCTATTTCCTTACAGTTTATAATACAGCAAAGCCTAGCCCGGCCTCCTGTTGAAATCTCAGCTGAGTGCTGGAACTTCACCTTTTCTCTGTTTATATTAAAATCTATAAACTATTGACCCTTTTTATCTCTTTCCTGCTCTCAGTAACCATTTTCTGCTATGAAAGTTTTATAGTTGTAATTTCTTATCAGTGAGGGTCACACCGTAGTCTGACTCAGTCCTGACTTACTGTACATACCTGAGGAACACAGCCTAGTTATTTGTGTGCTGGGCACTGTAAATATACAGGTCTATCTCATGTCACATGTCACCTTGGGTATCCTGTACAGGGTTACCATTTTTGCAAATAATTATTTTTTAGTTTAGCTCTATTGCAGAGATGAAAAGGAAATAGTAGCTCAACTTGTTTTCCGTTTATCTTTATTCACATATTATTATTTATTTATAAAGCCAGTGACAGACCTGCCATAAAGCCACTTGAATCAAATGAATCGGGCGGCAAAATCTAGGGGGCGGTGCTTGGACAAACTGTTTGGGCCACCTAGCGCCTCTCCCGCCCACCTTCCTGGCTCACACACTACCCTCCTCCTCCACGGATTCCCAAATCCCTGTCCTTATTTAACTGGTGGCACCTGCCGCCCTTCCCTGTGACATCATAGGGCATGCTACGGTAAAACCCCATCACTAGCGAGAGATCACCATGGCCAGACATCTGATAGGTCACTGCTACTGATCGAGTGCAGCGACTGGCCCAATTAAAGTGCCATGGTCCCGCCCGTGCGACCATTGGCTCCACTTAGCAAAAAGGAGCAGCGGGTGGCTGTGACTGGCCGGTCTAGTGCCAGAACCCTCTCTTGCTGGCCATGGTGATCTCTCGCTGTTATATATATATATATATATATATATATATATATATATATATATATATATATATATCAGCTTCTTTGGGGTGGGGCATCCACCAAAGTTTGCTTCAGGCGGCAGAACGTTTAGAACCGGCGCAACGGTGTGCAGATTGTAATGTAGGGATAGGTATAGCAGACAAGTCACTGAGTCCATTTGGTGGCAGAGAAGAGCACAGGAGGAGGAGGGCCCTGTCAAACAAGCTTACAATTTAAGGGATTTTGCATGTAAAACAACCACTGCATCGCTTGTCTGAGGGCTGTTTCCCACTGAAAAACACAATTCAACTGCATTTCTCCTATTTTCCACGGAATCCATTGTGCCGTGCTTCCCCTGCGATCCGACAAGTACACAGGCGCCATTGCGATGTGTCTGCAATTTATGACCGGAGGGGAAAATTACCAGTAAAGTATGTTGCTAAATTGCCGAAACATTGTATAGTGGCATGAGTGCTTTGCAATCGCATGAAAAATCCAGCAGGCACAACAATTACGATCAGAGAAAATCTCGTCGCAAATGCATCACACAAATGGAAATATCCAATGGAAATATCCCATCGCGATTTCTATCAGGTCAAAGTTTTCCTAGCGTTTTGTGATCCATGTGTAATCGTAATCAGATTACAAAATGCACTTAGATTAATTGGCTCTAACAGAAACACGCAGAATGAACTGGTGCAGATGCTGAAAATGAGTAACAACGGCTCCGGCTCTAAACAGCCGCTTCCAATTTTATAGATTTACTTTATTTAAAGCACAGATATGTACTGTATGTATGTAAGTCCGTGATCATGCACTTACATATATATCTGTGTGTTTTAAAGGGAACCTGAAGTAAGAGGGATATGGAAGCTGCCATATTTATTTTCTTTTAACCAGTTCAGCCTATCTGGATGAGGATGTTCGTCCAGACAGGCTCTGCTGCTGCTGCGCGCGATCGAGCACGCGCTCCCGCCGCTAGCCTCCGATCAGTGAATGGGAATATATTTCCTATTCACCGATTTAAGTGTCCTGCAGAAAAACCAGCGATCTCTCATCAGAGACCACCGTCTTTCTGCCAAAAAAAAAAGTTCCCAGTCCTCTTGCTAGTTCCTGGAGATCGTTCGTATCCAGGACCTTTTTGACTGTGCCATCTTGTGGCCAAATAGTAAACTACACCCACATACATTTTTTATTAAACAATAACATTATTTTACATTTAAAATTGGCCATTTTCCTCCCACACCAAAAAATACCCAAATACATTTAAAAAAAAAAAAAAAAAATTACAATTAAAAAAAACAAAAACAACATAAATAGTTACCTAAAGGTCTGAACTTTTTAAATATGCATGTCAAGAGAGTATATTATTATATTATTTTAAATTATAAGCTTGTAAATAGTGATTGACGCAAATTTAAAAAATGCACCTTTATTTCTAAATAAAATTTCGGCGCCATAAATTATGATAGGGACATAATTTAACCACTTGCCGACCGCGCACTCATAACGCGCGTCGGCAAAGTGGCTCCTGGAGGACCAGCCACGCACATATGCGTCGCCAGGTTCTTGGTGATTAATCCGCCGCGCGATCGCTGTGTCACGTGGTGCCGCCCCCTTGTGACTACAACCCGCCGGCCAATCCGCAGCGCCGGCGGGTTGTAACTTTTCAAATTAGCCACTAGAAGTCGTATAATACAGTTTGTTTACCTAACAAACTGTATTATACTGCCTGCCTCCCCGCTGGTGGTCACACTTAGCGATCGACCACCGGCGAGGAGAGCAGGCACAGTGAGTGAACGCACCACACTTGTTAGGAGCCCCACAGACCCCCCGATCACCCGCAGCACCCATCAGACCCCCCCCCCCTGTACACCCCTGCAGCACGCAGCTTCAACCTAACCACCCCCCATATCACCCATCAATCAATCCCTGTCACCACCTGTCACTCCTATCAATCAGATCAGACCCCCAACTACCCCTTAGGGTTATCTGATCACCCCCACCCCTTCAGATCCCCCCCCCTCCCTCCCCCCTGTATACTGCATATCTCTAGCTCCCTCTAATAGCCCACTGATTAGCTGTCAATCACCTATCAGTCACCTGTCAATCATCCCTTGTCACCACCTGCCACTGCCCCACATCAGATCAGACCCCCAACTGCCCCTTAGGGACTTCTGATCACCCACCCACCCTTTCAGATCCCCCCGAGACCCCCCCCCCCCTGATCACATCAGCAGTCCATTGTTTACATCTTTTGTTCCCTGTAAAAACCCACTTATCACCCATCAATAACCCATCTATCACCCCCTGTCAACACCTGTCACTCCCATCCATCAGATTAGACCCCCAACTACCCCTTAGGGGTATCTGATCACCCACCCACCCCTTCAGATCTCAGATCTCCCCCCCCTGACCCCCCCCCCCCCCCCCCGTATACTATTATCTCCCTGTAATCGCCCACTGATCAGCTGTCAATCACCTATCAGTCACCTGTCAATCATCCCTTGTCCCCACCTGTCACTGCCCCACATCAGATCAGACCTCCAACTGCCCCGGGGCTTCTGATCACCCACCCACCCTTTCAGATCCCCCCGAGACCCCCCCCCCCCCCGATCACATCAGCAGTCCATTGTTTGCTGTAAACACCCACTTATCACCAGTCAATAACCCATCTATCACCCCCTGCCAACACCTGTCACTCCTATCCATCAGATCAGACCCCCAACTACCCCTTAGGGGCTTCTGATCACCCACCCCCTCAGATCCTCCCCACACCTTACTAGTGCATTGCTTGCGTATATTCTCCCCCCTGCCATTGTGTATCTTATCTCCTGTCTGTAAGGCTTGATTGTGCTTTGTTTGGCTACAATTGTTTCAATTGTGCTGTGATTGGCATCGATTGTCGTGTGATTGGCTTCGATTGTCACGTAATTGGTTTTCGATTGTCGTGTGATTGGCTTCAATTGCCCTGATTGGTTTTGATTGTGCCAATTGCCCTCTGATTGGCTGTTTTGCCCTGTGTCTCAATTGTCTCAATTGCCCTGTGATTAGCATCGATTGTCGTGTGATTGGCTTCGATTGTCACGTAATTGGTTTTTGATTGTCGTGTTATTGGATTCAATTGCTCCTTGATTGGCTTTGATTGCGCAGATTGCTGTAATTGTGTTGTAATTGCCTCGTGATTGTTTTTGATTATTTGTGATTGCTCTCTGATCCCCCAACCCCAACTCCCCCTCACCGTCACTATCCTAGTGATCTAAAAACAGTGATCAGTGAAAACTGTCACTTTTTTAGTATCACTAGTGGTAACAGTTAGGCCAGTTAGCTAGGCAAAAGGGTTGTTAGTGTCAGTTAGTGCTCAGCCCACTGCACCACAGTCACTAATTAGCGTCATCACTGTCGCTAATCAGCATTGGTACTATATAGTATCTGTAAGTGATCATTAGTGATCACAGTCAGATCTATATTAGGGTCACTAGGATCCACAAAAAAACACAGTGTTTGCCCGATCAGACCTGATCGTTCGCCTGCACTGCGTTCAGCCCGTCCCACCGCAGTGACAGAAATTTATTTTTTCTGATCACTGCAAAATACACTGTACACTAGCTGTGGCACTGTAAACAGCAGTTTTGATTTTTTTTTTTTAATCAAAACTCAGTGACCACAGCTTTCTACCTCTCAAGTACTCCATTTCGCTAGGTAGGTGCTCTTTTTCCTGGGTAGTCTCAGAGGAATACCTCCTAAATTTAGCAGGCCACCATGGCAAAAAAGAGGTTTTCCAATGAAGACATCTACAGGTACATGGACCAGTCGGATGAGGATGATTGGGTCGACTTATTAGACGAATCTTCTGGTTCAGAGTACGATCCTGTAGACAGCAGTGGCTCTCTGACCGATAGTTCCGATGACGAGGTTGAGGTCCCGGCTAGAGCCAGGCGTACCACACCCCATGTCACTGGACTGCAGGTGGCGGAAGATCAGTCTCAAGGGCAGCAGAGTGATGCTGGCGCTGATCTGATTTTTCTTGGTGAGGCATGCACCAGCAGCGCAGCATCTCCTGGACCTCTCAACACCAGTACTTCCGTAGAAGACCCTGGTGAAGTGGCGAACACCAGGCCGGAAGTAGAAACTGGTTCGGTGGTACGTGAATTAAGACCCGATTCGCAGCCACCAAGTAGACGGGCCCGTACTCCCATTAGTTTTCCAGAGGTGCTGGCAAACCCTGATTGGCATTCCCCTGATCCCGCCGCACCCGTACTGCCCCCTTTCACCGCCCAGTCTGGAGTCCAGGTGGAGACAGTTGAACTAGGATCGGCCCTAGACTTTTTTCAACTGTTCCTCACCCAGGATCTCCTTGACTTAATTGTGGCTGAGACCAACCGTTATCCACACAATTTATAACCGCCAATCCGACAAGCTGCCACGCCCAGCCTTTTCGGTGGAAACCACTCCAAGTTTCCGAACTTAACATTTTTTTTGGGCCTTCTCCTCAACATGGGTATTACAAAAAAAAATGTATTGCGCTCTTATTGGTCTACACGCCCAATACATAACATGCCCGTGTTCTCTGCTGCCATGTCCAGGGCGCGATTTGAGATCATCCTGCGCTTCCTGCATTTCAATGACAACGACACCTGTCATGCAAGAGACCACCCAGCTTATGACCGGCTCCACAAAATTCGGCCCCTCATAGACCACCTGTCATCCACATTTGCAGATGCTTATACCCCTGAACAGAACATCTGTGTAGACGAGTCCCTCGTACATTTTACCGGGCGCCTTGGCATCAAGCAGTACATCCCAAGCAAGCGCGCCTGGTATGGGGTGAAACTGTATAAGCTCTGTGATAGGGCCACAGGCTATACATCTCGTTTTAGGGTCTATGAGGGAAAAGACTCAAAATTGGAGCCGGTCGGATGTCCTGACTACCTGGGGAGCAGTGGAAAGATTGTGTGGGACTTGGTGTCACCCTTGTTCCATATGGGGTACCATCTTTATGTGGACAACTTTTACACAAGTGTGGTCCTCTTTCAGCACTTAAAGTTAGAAGGAATCCGATGCTGTGGCACCGTGCGGCCTAGTCGCCGGGGCTTCCCCCAACGGCTCGTTAACACCAGACTTCAACGGGGGGAGAGGGCCGCCTTGCGTACTGAAGACCTGCTCGCGGTGAAATGGAGGGACAAGAGGGACGTTTACTTTCTGTCCACCATTCACACAGACACGACAGTACAAATTACACGGGCAACAGAGGTCATTGAAAAGCCCCTCGCCGTCCACAACTATAATGCCAACATGGGAGGGGTGGACTTCAATGACCAGATGTTAGGGCCCTATTTAATTTCCCGGAAAACCAGACGCTGGTATAAGAAAGTGTCTGTGTATTTAATTCAATTGGCGATGTACAACAGCTTTGTTCTCTACAGTAAGGCTGGGAGAACTGGATCTTTCCTTCAATTCCAGGAAGAGATCGTTTCGGCACTCCTCTATCCAGAAGGTGCCAGAGCCCAACCCCCAAATGCAACTAGCCGGCTGCATGGAAGGCATTACGCCTACCCGATTCCCAGTACCCCAACTCAACGCAACCCCAGAAAAAGATGTCGTGTCTGCAGCAAGGCTGGAATAAGGCGTGACACCCCCGTTTACTGTCCCCGCTGTCCTGACCAGCCTGGCCTATGCCTAGGGGAGTGTTATGAGAGGTACCACGAGAAGGCACACTTTTAGAACCTAGGGAACTACAGACACAGCAGTAGGCACACAAGGGTCTCTCAGTGCTATTTCACACTGGCGCGATGCGTTAGGGCAAATTGCCTAGCAAAAGTCACACTTTGCGGTCCCCCCCTACGCCGGAAGTGCTTGACTTAACGCTAGTGCATGCCTACGTTACTGCGTGGCTTCTGCGGCAATTTGGGTCGGCCCGGAAGTCATGTTAGTCTACGGCGACGCAGTTAATTACTAGGCTGAATGCTACTCTTGTGGTATTCCCTGAAGATCTATTTTGGGCGAGACGGTGCGACGGGCTCGACCGACCGGATAGGCCAGTATGCAGTGTGAACCCAAACATCAGGTTTTGAGAGATCCAAATACACTGGCTTGCCAGAAACCTCTCCTTTCACTTGGGACAGAATGCATAATGTACTTCGCCACATATCTGTGCGATTTGCACTTTGCACATTGACCCATGGGGGAGGAGAAGTTTATCCTCAGCTCGCAGGTAAAAAAAAAACAAACAAAAAAAAAACAGGTAAGCAAAAAAGTTAATATTTGGTTACCAATGTTATTGTTTGGTTTGAACATATTTAATAAAGTGAAGTGCTTTGCTGCTTGCTTGCTTTTTTTTTTTTTTTTTTTTTTTTTTTCTTCTTCTCTCTTTTTTTCCAACCGACCAATCAGCTGCAGCACTGATGATGCATCCTGACAGAAGCATTGCGCTTCTGTCAGGTTACACAAAATCAGTGCATACAGCGCTGTAGGACGAGATTTCTCCTGCACAGTAAAAAAAGATATGTTTGCCGAGGCATATGGGCCGAGGAGCGGTGTTGGGGTTCATATGCTTTGGCAAGCACTTTGTATCAAAAAAGAACTCAAGCAATGATTTCTCCATTCACATCGATCAATGTGGATGAATAAATCAGGATTGCCTGGGCATACGAGCTGGTGGGTTTGGATTTTTGGGGTGGCAGCTCCTATGTCCAGGCGGACACCTTCCCCTCCTTTTTGTTTTGTTTCTTCGTTTTTCTTCTCTCTTTTTTTCTATCCAGACCGACCGACCGACCGACCAATCAGCTGCAGCACTGATGATGCATCCTGACAGAAGCATTGCGCTTCTGTCAGGTTACACAAAATCAGTGCATGCAGCGCTGTAGGACAAGATTTCTCCTCCACAGTAAAAAAGATAAGTTTGCCGAGGCATATGGGCCGAGGAGCGGTGTTGGGGTTCATATGCTTTGGCAAACACTTTGTATCAAAAAAGAACTCAAGCAATGATTTCTCCATTCACATCAATCAATGTGGATGAATAAATCAGGATTGCCTGGGCATACGAGCTGGTGGGTTTGGATTTTTGGGGTGGCAGCTCCTATGTCCCTCTTTCTTTTCTTTTTGTTTCACATTTTTGGGCAGATATTTGTTCATCCACATTGATCGATGCGAATGAAGGGATGTTTGCCGTTCATTTTTCCTTTCAGCCCAGAATGCACTACCTGTATGTCCAATATAAGGAGTATAGCAGAAATACTGGCCATACATGTAATGATTGCAGAGGCCCTAAAATGCCAGGACAGACCCCACAAATGACCCCATTTTGGAAAGAGGACACCCCAAAGTATTCCGTGAGGTGCATGGTGAGTTCATAGAAGATTTTGTTTTTTGTCACAAGTTAGCATAAATTGTTGTTTTTTGTTTTTTTTTCACAAAGTATCCTTTTCTGCTAACTTGTGACAAAAAATATTTTTTTTTATAAACTCACCATGCCCCTCATGGAATACTTTGTGGTGTCTTATTTTTAAAATAGGGTCATTTGTGGGGTTTGTTAACTGCCCTGTCATGTGGGGGGGGGGGGGGGGCTAAATTGTGAGCACCCCTGTAAAGCCCAAAGGTAGTCATTGCACGTTGGGCCCCTTAGCGCAGTTAGGCTGCAAAAAAGTGCCACACGTGCTATCGCCGTATCCGGGAGAAGTAGACCAATGTGTTTTAGGGTGTATTTTTACACATACCCATGATGGGTAGAAGAAATCACTCTGTAAATGACAATTTTTTTATTTTTTTACACACAATTGTCCATTTACAGAGATTTTTCTCCCACCCAATATGGGTATGTGTAAAAATACACCCGAAAACAGATTGTACTACTTCTCCCGAGTACGGCAATACCACATGTGTGGCACTTTTTTGCACCCTAACTGCGCTAAGGGGCCCAGAGTCCAATGAGTACCGTTAGCATTTCACAGGTCATTTTGAGAAATTTGGTTTCAAGACTACTCCTCACGGTTTAGGGCCCCTAAAATGCCAGAGCAGTATAGGAACCCCACAAATGACCCCATTTTAGAAAGAAGACACCCCAAGGTACTCAATTAGGAGTATGGTGAGTTCATAGAAGATTTTACTTTTTGTCACAAGTTAGCGGAAAATGATTTTTATTGGTTTTTTTTACCAAGTGTCATTTTCCGCTAACTTGTGACAAAAAATAAAATCTTCTATGAACTCACCATACTCCTAGCGGAATACCTTGGGATGTCCTCTTTGTAAAATGGGGTCATTTGTCGGGTTCCTATACTGCTCTGGCATTTTAGGGGCCCTAAACCGTGAGGAGTAGTCTTGAAACCAAATTTCTCAAAATGACCTGTGAAATGGTAACGGTACTCATTGGACTCTGGGCCCCTTAGCGCAGTTAGGGTGCAAAAAAGTGCCACACATGTGGTATCGCCGTACTCAGGAGAAGTAGTACAATGTGTTTTGGGGTGTATTTTTACACATACCCATATTGGGTGGGAGAAATATCTCTGTAAATGACAATTTTTTGATTTCTTTACACACAATTGTCCATTTACAGAGATATTTCTCCTACCCAATATGGGTATGTGTAAAAATACACCCCAAAACACATTGTACTACTTCTCCTGAGTACGGCGATACCACATGTGTGGCACTTTTTTGCAACCTAACTGCGCTAAGGGGCCCAGAGTCCACTGAGTACCGTTACCATTTCACAGGTCATTTTGAGAAATTTGGTTTTAAGACTACTCCTCACGGTTTAGGGCCCCTAAAATGCCAGAGCAGTATAGGAACCCCACAAATGACCCCATTTTAGAAAGAAGACACCCCAAGGTACTCAATTAGGAGTACGGTGAGTTCATAGAAGATTTAGCTTTTTGTCACAAGTTAGCGGAAAATTATTTTTATTGGTTTTTTTTACCAAGTGTCATTTTCCACTAACTTGTGACAAAAAATAAAATCTTCTATGAACTCACCATACTCCTAACGGAATACCTTTGGGTGTCTTCTTTCTAGAATGGGGTCATTTGTGGGGTTCCTATACTGCCCTGGCATTTTAGGGGCCCTAAACCGTGAGGAGTAGTCTTGAAACCAAATTTCTCAAAATGACCTGTAAAATCCTAAAGGTACTCATTGGACTTTGGGCCCCTTAGCGCAGTTAGGGTGCAAAAAAGTGCCACACATGTGGTACCGCCGTACTCAGGAGAAGTAGTATTATGTGTTTTGGGGTGTATTTTTACACATACCCATATTGGGTGGGAGAAATATCTCTGTAAATTGACAATTGTGTGTAAAGAAATAAAAAAATTGTCATTTACAGAGATATTTCTCCCACCCAATATGGGTATGGGTAAAAATACACCCCAAAACACATTGTACTACTTCTCCCGAGTATGGCGATACCATATGTGTGACACTTTTTTGCAGCCAAACTGCGCTAAGGGGCCCACAGTGCAATGACTACCTTTAGGCTTTACAGGGGTGCTTACAATTCCGCACCCCCCAAAATGCCAGGACAGTAAACACACCCCATAAATGACCTCATTTTGAAAAAAAAGACACTTCAAGGTATTCATTGAGGGGCATGTTGAGTCCATGGCAGATTTCATTTTTTTTTGTTACAAGTTAGCAGAAATGGAAACCTTTTTTTTTTTTTTTTTTTTGTGACAAACTGTCATTTTCCGCTAACTTGTGACAAAAAATAAAATCTTCTATGAACTCACCATGCCTCTTAGTGAGTACTTTGGGATGTCTTCTTTCCAAAATGGGGTTATTTGTGGGGTATTTATACTATCCTGGAATTTTAGCACCTCATGAAACATGACAGGTAGTCAGGAAAGTCATAGATGCTTAAAAATGAGAAAATTCACTTTTGGCACCATAGTTTGTAAACGCTATAACTTTTACCCAAACCAATAAATATACACTGAATGGGTTTTTTTTTAATCAAAAACATGTTTGTCCACATTTTTCGCGCTGCATGTATACAGAAATTTTACTTTATTTGAAAAATGTCAGCACAGAAAGTTAAAAAAAATCATTTTTTTGCCAAAATTCATGTCTTTTTTGATGAATATAATAAAAACTAAAACTCGCAGCAGCAATCAAATAGCATCAAAAGAAAGCTGTATTAGTGAGAAGAAAAGGAGCCAAAATTCATTTAGGTGGTAGGTTGTATGACCGAGCAATAAACCGTTAAAGCTGCAGTGGTCTGAATGGAAAAAACAGCGCTGGTCCTTAAAGAGTAACTGTCAGGCTGCAGAAGCTAATTTAAACCTCTATTCTCCTGTGTTAAACAGTTTAGACAGAAGCCAAAAAGACATTACTAAAGATAAAGATCTCTCTTACATTTAATGTGTGCTTATCAGCACATCTAAGCTCCTAAGGAGGACGCAAGCCGCATTCCATACTGCAAAGCATTCTGGGGCCCTCCCCTCGGCTGCTAAGGAGAAGACGGGATCAAGTTTCAGCAGCTTCTAACGCAGTCCAGCCACAGCACAGATAAATCTCCGGGAAGATTACTTTGCAGGAGTCCGCTATTGTTCCTAGCCACATGGCTCATTAATATTCACTGCACACTGTGTTATTCTGTACTAGCTCCTCTGTGATCAGAAGCAGGCAGGACATGACGACACATTTGGCTTCACAAACATGGAACCTGCCATGGGCTGTCAGGAGCATCATTCTCTGCATATACTATATAAAAATTCTGTGAAATCCAAACGTGGACAGTGAAATGCATATGTAATGTAAGTACAGCCAATCTTTAGCTACTGATATATGTGTTTATTTTCTCTGAGACCTTATACCTAACAGCTCCTCTTTAAGGGGGGGTAAAGGCTGAGTCCTCAAGTGGTTAAACAGTGTAATAACCGGGACAAATGGGCAAATAAAATACATGAGTTTTAATTACGGTAGCGTATATTAATTTCAAACTATAATTGTGAGAAAATGCGGAAAAGCCGCCGCGTGTACTCAGAACAAGGCGGCTGAGTCCGTGTCCAACGCGGCGGCTTGCACGTGTGGGCCTGCATACAGTAGTGTAGCCGAACGCGGAGGAACCGCCGCATGCCTTGATAGCGGTGCGGCGGATTCCGCGTCCAGCGAGGCGGTTGCTTCACAACTTATGTCTGGGACTGATAGTCCACACAGGTTCAGAAGGACGCGCGCGCTGAGAGGCAGAACTTTTATGACAGCCAGAAGGGAGTCAGCTGACCAAGACGGTCAGCTGACGATTCAGCCAGTTTCCATTGGTCCAGCACTTAGGGGAGGCGCTGGAGAGCGCTTTACTATATATACTGGGTGCTGGTCATTCTCTGGTTGTCTGCCGTTCTGTAACGATCGGTGTAACACAGAGAGGATCTGATTACCGGTGATCTGCAGTATCACCGAGAATACAGACATATACCCAATTATTGATGATCTGCAGTATCACCGATAATCAGATATATCTCTAACCTCTGGACACCTGAGTAATATGAGTGTTTGGTGCAACAGTAATACTTTGAGAAGGGCCCCCGTAAAGAGGGTACAAGGCAGTATGGGATACTGCCCAAAAAACAGGCTCCTTCCAAGGCCTGAAGCTCCCCAAGGGGAGGAGTCAGACTGAATGTGGGAAGGACCAGAGTGTGAGTGACACCAATGGTGGAGTGTCACTGACAGATCTGTGAACTATCTCTAACCAGAGGCGATAGTTCTCGAGGTCGGACAAGCCAGGTCGGCAACAGACAGACAGATCAGATACATAGGAAAGACAGATGCGGAATCCTAAGACAAGCGAGGTTTGGCAACGGAGTATCAGATATAGCGAAGTACAAAATCAGTAATCAGAGGAAAGGTCAGGAAAGCAGAAGGTCATAACAGATAATAAACAATGCCTAGTCTTGGTGTGAGCTCCGTGATCATCAACACCCTGGAACTAGTCTGGAGTATAACAGATGGTAATGCAGATTCCTAATCTTTGGGTGTGAGGTCCTTGATCATTAACACCCTGGAACTAGTCTGGAGTATAACAGATGGTAATACAGATTCCTAATCTTTGGGTGTGAGGTCCTTGATCATCAACACCCTGGAACTAGTCTGGAGTATAACAGATGGTAATACAGAGAATACACAGAATTCCTAGTCTTGGGTGTGAACTAGTCTGGAACTAGTCTAAAGTATAACACAGATACTGACAAAAGGTCTGAGTGCTACCACGTTGTGATCGCAACGGCAGACAACCAGAGAATGACCAGCACCCAGTATATATAGTAAAGCGCTCTCCAGCTCCTCCCCTAAGTGCTGGACCAATGGAAACTGGCTGAATCGTCAGCTGATCGGCCTGGTCAGCTGACTCCCTTCTGGCTGTCATAAAAGTTCTGCCTCTCAGCGCGCGCGCGCGTCCTTCTGAACCTGTGTGGACTATCAGTCCCAGCCACACCAGACATGTGTTGTAAAGCACCCGCCGCGCTGGACGCGGAATCCGCTATCAAGGCATGCGGCGGTTCCTCCGCGTTCGGCTACACTACTGTATGCAGGCCCACGCGTGCAAGCCGCCGCGTTGGACGCGGACTCAGCCGCCTTGTTCTGAGTACACGCGGCGGCTTTTCCGCGTTTTCTCACAATAATGGCCAAAAACTGAGAAATAATGAATTGTTTTCATTTCTTTCTTAATCTTCCTGTCAAAATGGCTTTAGGAAAAAATAATTCTTAGCAAAATGTAGCACCCAAAGAAAGCCTAATTGGTGGCGGAAAAAAGGAGATATAGATCAATTCATTGTGATAAGTAGTGATAAAGTTATTGGCGAATGAATGAGAGGTGAACGTTGCTCGGATGCATGAGGTTTTCGACACTGTGGGGCTGAACCGGTTAAACAATACCTATTGCCTGGCAGTCCTGCTGGTCTATTTGGCTGCAGTAGTGTCTGAATCAAACCAGAAACAAGCATGCAGCTAATTTTGTAATGTCAGAAACATCTCATCTGCTGCATGCTTGTTCAGGGGTCATGGCTAAAAGTATTAAGGTGCGTACACACGCCAGATTTCTTCAAACGACGGGTCGTCAGACCCGCTTGCGGGGCAGCCGTTCTGACGACAGTTTCCCAGTGTGTACAGTCAGCAGGCTAATAAGGCTGGTTTTGACTAGCCTTACCAGCCTGCCGACAGACTGTAAACACTGGGAAACTGTCGTCAGAACAGCCACCCCGTGGGCGGGTCTAACGACCCGTCGTTTGAAGAAATCAGGCATGTGTACGCACCTTTAGAGGCAAGCGATCAGCAGGATAACAAGGGAAGTGGTATTGATTTAAAGGAAATTGATATGGCAGCCGCCAAATACCTCTCACTTCAGGTTCCCTTTAAATAGATGTTATTGCCCCAAATTGTCCATTTTGCATTTGCTAATCAAAAAGATGATGGAAGCCCATATTTGAGTTCTCCAAAATCCAACTGGAATACCCGCCAGCATGGAGGAAAATTAGTTAATAAGATTTGGGGGAGAGGGGAGCACACCATTCCTTGTTCTTTCTTTTTATCGCTGGTCAATGTACTGCAGAACACTGCACATTTATGCAATACATGCATGGGGAGACCATTGAAGGAGAGCGATGGTCGGCGATGTATAGGGATGAAAATAAAATCCAATTTATCAACCGGATGTACCCAGTATTTTATACTGAAAGTATTATTTTTGTACTACCAACATTCCCATTCTGCGAAGGCAGGAGCTTTTTTTGGTTTGGAGACATTATTTATTGGATGGTCTGTCGTATAAACGATTGCTCGTCATCAAGTTGTTTTCAGTGGTACTCGTCTTTGCATGGTCAGATAGAGCGGTTTATCCCTCCTGCCCCAGGATAATGGCTGATCATTCAGTCAGCAAAACATTCTGCTGTATTCAGAGACAGTTTCACGTTCTGTCCCTGGACTAATAACTCATCTGATGGAGGATGAAGACGGAACCACAAGACACCGAGAGGAAGAAAAAACAATAGGCTTCCCGTGAGCTACAAGGGGCTGAATAAAGTTCTGGTACGTTGTGTTAGGAGTGATAGTACTCTAGCAGCTGAAAACGCTGGCTCGACAAAACAATGGCTCCTTGATTTGACGGTATTGCCCAACCCTGGACTCACTCCAAAGCCCAGACCCAAGAGACATCAGGGCGTTAAAGCCACATGTTGGTAACAACCGTATGTCGAACAAAAAGACCCCAGATACTCCTAGATTCTACATTTCTGATTAAATCCTGTTCCTTCAGCCTCTAAGATGCCATCCAAGTAAAATACATTTAAATCAATGTTCTTAACACACAACTCACTTTATGAGTTGAGACGCAGATAACAATGACTTGTCACGGCAATAAGAGGCAAGCACGCACCTAATTCCCCTCTGCGGGAAAATATTATCTATTTGTTTAAGATGGCTGTATGTTATTACAGCCAATGCAGTGATGTGGTATTGAAGGACTTGCTGTCCACATCACTTAATGTTCTTCTCAGGCCGGTCTAGATCGAGCCATCTAACCTCTACCCTACCTGATGGTTACTATCCTGTGAATTCAGTCTCCGTCCAACATTCCTCAGAACTTTGGTGGTCCGATCACTTTCCTTTTTTTTTAATACTTATTTCAGGAAAAGTTGTGAGAATTTGAAGCATCTCCATCCTGGAAAAATCAGCACATCCAACGTAAAACTCACGTCAAGCCAAGCTCATGTTGGGCGCCGTCAGAAAAGTGTCCTGTTGCCAACCGTAATGAGAAACAGAGAAGAAGAAGAAGGGAAACTCACGTGGCAATCAGCGGGGCTGCATTAAATGTTGGCTTCTGGAATTTTGAGGAAGCAGTTTAAGGATCCACACACATATGCGTAGCCCAAATGTAGCGATTGCTGGAGCCTTTTGTAATCTGCTATTAAAGACAACCATACACGGGTCATTTATAGTGATTTATAGTGATGATTCTAATGTGCTAATTCCGATTTTGCAAAATGTTGTGTAAATTTGACAATTACGATCGTAATGGAAAAATCTAATGTAAAATGTGTAATTCTAGTCCGAAATTGGTTGCATCCGATCGGGCATGCTCTTGAAAGCACCGATTTTCATTCGATTTGATTATAATCCTCGAATCAGATGGTTGATCGGCTGCAAAGTTACCTGATGTATGGCCACCTTAACTACTTCCCGACTGCTCCACGCCAATTGGTGTGAGCAGTGCGGCAGCCCCAGGACCGCTACACGCCGATTGGCATGAACGACTGTCTATGGGGCTAGCACAAGATCACGTGCACGCTGCATGCGCATCTCCTGGTTAGAAGGCGGAGCTCAGCTCTGCCTTCAGTCTCCGAGCGGCGGAGACTGTTAGACGGCGAAAACGCCGTCTAATTACCCCCTATAGCGCTGCGATCTGTACAGGGGACAGCCATGTGACATGGCTGTTCCCTCCATAGGCTGGCGAGTGATCGGCTGTCATAGGCTGAAGCCTATAACAGCCGATCACACTGATTGGCTGGTGGGGGGAGGGAGAGGGGAATAAAGATAAAAAAGGCACATTTTAATTAAAAAAATACTAAAATAAATATGTAAAAAAAAAACAAAACAAAAAAAAAACAGGGGGCGATCAGACCCCACCAACAGAGAACTCTGTTCGTGAGGGAAAAAGGGGGGTGGAATCACGTGTGTGCTGAGTTGTCTGGCCCTGCAGCTAGGCCTTAAAGCTGCAGTGGCCATATTAATAAAACATGTCCTGTTCACTGGGGGGGGGGGAGGGTTTTAACACCACAGTCCTCAAGTGGTTAAAGAGAACCCGAGGTGAGTTCTAAGAACGCTATCAGCACACAGAGGCTGTGTCTGCATATCCTGCCCGCAGCCGGCTGCTTACCTTTGTAAGTGTCAGTCTCGCAGCTCCATAGCACCGGTCCCCGCCCGCGTCCCTTCCCTCCAATCAGCAGGAAGGGACGTGGGCGGGGACCAGCGCTATGGTGGAGGCGGGGGAGCTGCGAGACTGACACTTACAAAGGTAAACAGCCGGCTGCGACACGCTGTGTGTCGCTAGCTCGGCTGATGATTAATGGAGGGCAAGCAGAGCGCAGGGGGAGCCTGGGGGGGGGGGGGGACTGTATAGCAACAGAGGCTGGGCATTATATGGAGACCCAGCCTCTGTGTGCTGATAGCGTTCTTAGATTCCACCTTGGGTTCTCTTTAACTTCAGATGTACTGTGTGCTGCTAGAGAACTCTGCTCCTTCCTCTATCTAAAGGTGGCCATACATCAGGCAGCTTGAGGGCCGATTGACCATTCAATCGATTGACAATGCGACCAATTTTGGGTGGAAATTGGTCGCATGTATAGATTGGACATGCTGCAAGATGTCAGGCCGACATGCTTGATCAGGTGTGTGACGGTAACTGCGCGATGGCGACGGAACCCCTGGCACTCTCCTCCCTAATGTCCAGTGGGGTAGCAATAAGGGGTGCAGAGGTAGCGATCGCATCAGGGCCCTTGGGCCAGAGGGGGCCCCCGGGGGCGGCAAGATGGCAGGGCGGAGTCACTAGGCCAATTCCTAAAAGATTTCATGCTGAAATCGATTGGGGTTTGGGTGGCGTTTATGGCGCCCAACAGATCTCTCTCCGATCAGATTCAATCAAAGAGAGATCTGTCTCTTGGCCGATCTGCCCATACATTGCCTCAAGTATGGGTACCTTTACTCTCCTCTGTACCGCTGGAGGACTCTGCCCCTCCCACTGTTAGGCACATTTCAGAAATCCTATTGGCTGGCGGCTGTTTTATCAACCAATGATAAAATAATGGAATACAGCAGTCTGTACCTGAGCCCAGAACAACAGAAATATCATCAAGGCAGTGCAGGCTTATTCTCCGCTACCTCTCCTCGCACAAAGATCCACTTAACCTCACAGTAACTCCGTTCCCGCAGGCGTAATATTTTTTAACACTTTGGAAAAAGATACACATAGAATAATATTTGGAATACCACTCTGAGGCAGGGAAAATACAGCCTGGAATGTCCCTCCAGGGACCGGCCAATTATCCCCATAAAGGGAGGGGGGGATTGGAGGAGGGAGGGGGAATGGCCAGTTCCATTAGTTATAAAAATAGAATAAGACGGGGGAGAGTCGAGCTGCTGCCAGGGAGAGGGATTCGCTCACTCTTCCATACTTTTAGAAACTGCTGACTGTTTTACGAACTGTAAAATCGTACATATTGTCAGCCTCTCGCTAGACTTTGCTTTCAGATTTTCCTCCAGCGCTAATTGACAGTCTTTGAAGGCCTTGCAGCCGGCGCGGCATGCTTGGCAAAAACTCAGTCATTTAAGAAAACCAAAAGGATTCCTTGAAGTCTATGTCATCTAGCTGAATTCAGGGAAGCGGCAGTTTACCAGCGCAGGCAATTCTTCATTGGACAATCACTGGTAGCCAATACAATCCAGACGGGACTGTATCAAGGGGGGGGGGGTGAAAACAAGACATCACAGGCAAAGTGAGAGTTACACTTTTTGTGCCTCTAGGCCAAGGATGTTTGGCTCCCCTTCCATGTGCAGCAGCGTCCCTCCCATTCCATTCGCAGCCCCCTCTTCCATGTGTATCATCCATGTACAGCAGCCCCTCCCATTCCTTGTGCAGCCCCCTCTTCCATGTGTAACATCCATGTACAGCAGCCCCTCCCATTCCATTCGCAGCCCCCTCTTCCATGTGTTTTATCCATGTACAGCAACCCCCTCCCATTCCATGTGCAGCCCCCTCTTCCATGTGTAACATCCATGTACAGCATCCCCTCCCATTCCATCTGCAGCCCCATCTTCCATGTGTATTATCCATGTACAGCAACCCTCTCCCATTCCATTCGCAGCCCCCTCTTCCATGTGTAACATCCATGTGCAGCAGCCCCTTCCATTCCATGTGCAGCCCCCTCTTCCATGTGTACCATCCATGTACAGCAGCCCCTCCCATTCCATGTGCAGCCCCCTCTTCCATGTGTATCTTCCATGTACAGCAGCCCCTCCCATTCCATGTGCAGCCCCCTCTTACCTGTGTATCATCCATGTACAGCAGCCCCTCCCATTCCATGTGCAACCCCCTCTTCCATGTGTATCATCCATGTGCAGGAGCCTCCCTCCCATTCCATGTGCAGCCCCCTCCCATTCCATTTGCAGTCCCCTCTTCCATGTGTGACATCCATGTACAGCAGCCCCCTCCCATTGCATGTGCAGCCCCCTCTTCTATGTGTAACATCCATGTACAGCAGCCCCTCCCATTCCATTTGCAGTCCCCTCTTCCATGTGTAACATCCATGTTCAGCAGCCCCCTCCCATTCCATGTGCAGCCCCCTCTTCCATGTGTTACATCTATTTACTGTAGATCTTTTCTTTCACATCCAACGCCCTTGGGCATCATCTCCCCTTTTGCATGTGTTGCTCCCCATTTGCAGCCTTCTGTCTTATGTGTAGCCACGCCTATTTCACATCCAGGTAGCCCCTTGGGCTCCAGCCGCCCAAGGCCTAGGCCTTTCCAGAAATCCAGCCCTGATCATAGGTGCCACATTCACCTCCCATAGGCTAAAGAGAACATGCGTGATGCCCAGTGATAAAGAAAGTGCTACAGAAACTTTCAGTGCGCACAACAGGTCAAGATGGAAAAGTAGGTGTGGTCACAATGGGTTGTGGGTGGGGCCAAGCAATAAGAGTCATTTAAAAGAGCATGATCCACGGTTACATGCTGCAGCTGTGTTAATGTTCCATACTTACTGTACCCATACACAATGCCTCATATATTGAAGCGGGTCACTTCAGCACTGTAACGGTGCCACGTAGCGCCTGATCACTGCACCGCTATAGCTACAACGCTATAGTCCGCGCCCGCGTAGCTGTAATTCAGATGCCAGCGATAGCCGGACCCTCAATTACGCCCCCTCACCCCATGCTAGGGCTTGTTGGCAAATATTGATGAAGAAAATGCTTTACAATATGGCAGAGTTTACCAGCAGTCACTGCAAAGCAAATGAAAGATCAGATCAGTAGTGATGAGCACAAATTTCACATAATCATAATTTTGCTTTGTAATTAGCAATTATGATGCAAAATAAAAAACAAAAAAAACAAAAAAAATTTCCTGTGAAGCCGCAATCAGAAATCATAATTTTGCAAATGCACGTACTTTTTCCTAAATTCTTGCTAATGTTAAAGGGTAATAGCAAAGCCCTGATACAGGCTATCGTCACCAAAATCGCTATGAATGGTAAAGGGGAATAGTGAAAACAAGTCCTCCAATTTTTTTTTTTCAAAAACACCTTGTAGTTACTTTCAAAATCCATTTTACAAATGCAAAGGAAAAATTGTGTAAACTTGGGAAAATGACATTTTGCTGAGTTTAAAGAGGATCTGTAACATGAAAAGATCCCCTGGGGGGTACTCACCTCGGGTGGGGGAAGCCTCCGGATCCTAATGAGGCTTCCCACGCCGTCCTCCATCCGTCAGGGGTCTCGCTGCAGCCCTCCGTGGAGTCCGTGCAGCGGTGACGTAATATTTACCTTCCTGGCTCCTGCGCAGGCGCTTTGACGGCTGTCGGCTCCGAACTACACGGAAATACCCGATCGCCTTTGGATCTGCTCTACTGCGCCTGCGCAGTAGAGCGGACCCGAATGAGATCGGGTATTTCCATGTAGTTCGGAACGGAAAGCCGCCACAGCGCCCCCGCTGGAGCCAGCAAAGGTAAATATTGAACTGACAGTCGGCACAGTCGCCGGCTGTTCGGAGGGCTGCGGCAAGACCCCCGTGGGACAGAGGACAGCGTGGGAAGCCTCATTAGGATCCGGAGGCTTCCCCCACCCGAGGTGAGTACCCCCCAGGGGATCTTTTTAATGTTACAGAGTCTCTTTAAGTAAACATTTTTCCTTTGAATGTTTAAAATAGATTTTCTCAAAAAATTCCAGGTCTTTTTGAAAAATTTGGGAGGACTGTTTCCCACTGTTCCCCTTAACATACGTGGTGATTTTGTGATTGCAAATATAAGCAATATTGCTTTGCTATTATTTGCTAAAATCAACGCAAAATTGTGAATGGATTGAAGAAAAGTACTTAAATTTCCTAATCGTAATGATGTGTGGCTGAAATTGCTAAATTTCACTGAATTTTGTGTAATGGTAACGAGTAGTTTATGAGCATCCCTAGAGATCAGCAGAGATGCAACAATTGCTTCAGGAAGCTGCAGACTCGCATAGTGAACATGAACATGTGTGCTAACCACTACGTCACTGTGCTGCCCACTACGCCACTGTGCTTCCCACTACGCAACTGTGCTGCCCACTACGCCACTGTGCTGCCCACTACGCCGCTGTGCTGCCCACTACGCCGCCGTGCTGCCCACTACGCCGCCGTGCTGCCCACTACGCCGCCGTGCTGCCCACTACGCCGCCGTGCTGCCCCCTACGCCGCCGTGCTGCCCACTACGCCGCCGTGCTTCCCACTACGCCGCCGTGCTGCCCACTACGCCGCCGTGCTGCCCACTACGCCGCCGTGCTGCCCACTACGCCTCCGTGCTGCCCACTACGTCGCCGTGCTTCCCACTACGCCGCCGTGCTTCCCACTACGCCGCCATGCTGCCCACTACGCCACTGTGCTTCCCACTACGCTGCTGTGCTGCCCACTATCCCACTACGCCACTGTGCTGCCCACTACGCCACTGTACTTCCCACTATGCCACTGTGCTGCCCACTACGCCACTGCACTGCCCACTACGCCACTGTGCTGCCCACTACGCCACTGCACTGCCCACTACGCCGCCGTGCTGCCCACTACGCCGCCGTGCTGCCCACTACGCCGCCGTGCTTCCCACTACGCCGCCGTGCTGCCCACTACGCCACTGTGCTTCCCACTACGCTGCTGTGCTGCCCACTATCCCACTACGCCACTGTGCTGCCCACTACGCCACTGTACTTCCCACTATGCCACTGTGCTGCCCACTACGCCACTGTGCTTCCCACTACGCCACTGTGCTGCCCACTACGCCACTGCACTGCCCACTACGCCGCCGTGCTGCCCACTACGCCGCCGTGCTGCCCACTACGCCGCCGTGCTTCCCACTACGCCGCCGTGCTGCCCACTACGCCACTGTGCTTCCCACTACGCTGCTGTGCTGCCCACTATCCCACTACGCCACTGTGCTGCCCACTACGCCACTGCACTGCCCACTACGCCACTGTGCTGCCCACTACGCCACTGTGCTGCCCATTATGCCATGTGAGCACGGTGGCGAACTGGGCAGCACGGTGGCATAGTAGTTAGCGCACTTACCTTGCAGCGAATCCCAGACAGGTCAACATCTGCAAGGAGTTTGTATGTTCTCCCCGTGTCTGTGTGGGTTTCCTCCAGGCACTCAAGTTTCCTCCCACATTCCAAAAACTTACAGATAAGTTAATGGAATTACCCCTAAATGGTACCTAGACTACGATACATGCACTACACCATACATACATAGGCATATGACTATCGTAGTGATTCGATTGTGAGCCCCTCTGAGAGACAGTTAGTGACAAGACCATATACTCTGTACAGCGCTGAGTAATATGTTGCGCTATATAAATACTGGAATAAATAAAAAATTCCTCCCTCCCCTCCTGTGATCTCCATGAAACAGAGCAGGATCCCATCCTTGCTCCCCCTGGGTGGCTGACAGAATTCTGTCCATCGCACACCATTCCCTTCACTCACTCGGGGTGCCTCCACAGGATCGCGGCTGCGGCCATCTGTCTTGAATTAGGGACCCGTAATGGCGTTAGTGACAGCCTGGCCGTCAGCCTCTGTCCCATAAAATGACCTGTCGCTGTCAAATATAATTACTAATTATAAACATCACTTCCATTAAGGCCCGGCCTGGTGTTTATGCCACGCTGGTGTTACTCCAGAATGAGTCACAGGATGCAGTAATCGCGGCTCTATTTAATTAACGCTGTGACTTGAATGGCCCGCGTTGTCTGGCCTAATTTATAAACAAACCTTTATTTTACTGCATTCCAACACAAATCACAACGTGTTACAATCTTTATGCCATTTCTCTCATTACTTTCTAATATGGATAAAAAATGGAGTCCAATTAGTATTCTAACTGCAGAAGTCTGTTATAACACAAAGCTGTATGTTCCCAAATATCTCAGGGCTTACACAAAAGTACATTTCAAAAATAGCCTTCCCTATTGCTACTATAAACTTGTAAAGTGTAATTATCCTTTTTTTTCTCCTTAAAGGGACACTTAAGTCAAACAAAAAAAATGAGTTTTACTGACCTGGGGCTTCCAATACCCCACTGCAGCTGTCCGGTGCCCTCGCCGTCTCCCTCTGATCCTCCTGACCCCGCCGGCAGCCACTTCCTGTTACGGTGACAGGAGCTGACAGGCTGGGGACGCAAGTGATTCTTCGCGTTCCTGGCCACAATAGCGCCATCTATGCTGCTATAGCATATATCATATAGCAGCATAGAGGGTGCTAATATGTCTGGGAACGCGAAGAATCACTCGTGTCCCCAGCCTGTCAGCCCCTGTCACCGAAACAGGAAGTGGCTGCCGGCGGGGCCAGGAGGATCGGAGGGAGACGGCGAGGGCACCGGACAGCTGCAGGGGGCTATTGGAATCCCTAGGTGAGTAAAACTCATTTTTTTTGTTTGACTTAAGTGTCCCTTTAAACACAAACCTAGCTTCCCCCTGTGTCCCGTTTTCGGGGGGACAGTCCCTCTTTTGGGAACCAAATACCTCTGTTCCTCTTTCTCTCACCTATGTCCCTCTTTCAGGACCGATGTAAAGATTTATGGAAATATATGTATTTTATCTACTGAAAATTGTTTTTAATTAGCTCTCAATTTCATTCCCCTCCTTTAAATTGATCTATTTCTTAATTTCAAATGTTAAGATGAAGACAATTAGGCTGGTTTCACATTGGGACGTTGCAGGCGCACGTTAGAGCAGCCTGTAACGCACCCCAACGCACAGCAATGAAAAATCAATGGGCCGTTCACAGTGCCCACGTTGCGTTACACAGTAACGCTGCACCATAAGACAATTATTATTATTATTATTATTATTTATTGTATTTATAAAGCGCCAACATATTACGCAGCGCTGGACAATAAATATATACAATGATACAAGGATGACATACATAGGGTTATACACATAGAACAAAGTTATACATACAAATTGTACAAAATACATGATCATGCAATATGGGCTGGTTAGGTAGGCCCAGTAATACAAGTACAGGCTGTCATAGGACAGGAGCACATGATCCTGTAGATTACACTAGGGAGTGGAGGACTCTGCCAGAGGCTTACAATCTAAAGGGAGGGGTGGAAACACTAGGGGGGGCTGTTAAATATTCCTTAGAGAGTTACTGTGTGGTAGGAGGTGGGTAGGCCATCATAAAGAGGTGGGTTTTGAGGGCTTGCTTGAATGTGTTGAAAGAGGGAGCAAGTCTGATGGGTGGTGGAAGGGCATTCCAGAGGGTGGGGGCAGCTCTTGAGAAATCCTGGAGGCGGGCATGGGAGTGTGAAATGCGCGGGGTGGTGAGGCGAAGGTCGTTGGAGGAACGGAGGGGGCGACCTGGTGTATACTTGTGAACAAGCTGCGAGATGTAGGTAGGGCATGTTTTGTGCACAGATTTATACGCCAGGCATAGAATCTTGAAACTTATCCTGAGACGGATAGGGAGCCAGTGCAGGGATTCACAAAGGGGAGATGTGGATGCAGAGCGGTGCAAAGAATGGATGAGTCTTGCAGCCGCGTTCATCACTGATTGAAGGGGGGCAGTGCGTTTCAGGGGGAGGCCAGAAAGGAGTGAGTTACAGTAATCAAGGCGGGAGATGATGAGGGCATGGATGAGCAGTTTGGTCGTGTCCGGGGTTAAGAATGGGCGGATCTTGGAGATATTACGGAGGTGGAAATTGCAGGCTCTTGTGATGTTTTGGATGTGTGGGATGAAGGAGAGGTCAGAGTCCAAGGTGACACCCAGGCAGCGGGCCTGGGAGGTAGGGAGAATGGTTGTGTTGTCGATTGTGAGGTGGAAACCTGGGATAGGTGCAGCAGCATGGGGTGGAAGGATCAGGAGCTCAGTTTTGTCTAGGTTAAGCTTTAGGAACCTAGCTGACATCCAGGAGGAAATTGCTGAGAGACACGAGGAGACCTTGTTTATGGTGGTGGCTGAGAGATCGGGGGTATGGAGGTAAATCTGAGTGTCATCTGCATAAAGGTGGTAATTGAAGCCCAGGGAGGAGATAAGCTTGCCAATTGAGGAAGTGTATATGGAGAAAAGAAGGGGGCCTAGAACAGAGCCCTGGGGGACCCCAACTGAAAGGGGGGCAGGAGTTGAGGAGGAGCCATTGAAGGAAGTGGTGAAGGAGCGATTGGATAGGTAGGAGGAGATCCAGGCCAAGGCAAGCCCATGGATGCCCATGGACTGTAGTGATTGGAGGAGGAGGGAGTGGTCAACAGTGTCAAATGCTGCAGAGAGGTCAAGGAGGAGCAGGATGGAATAACTGCCTTTGGCCTTGGCAAGGGTAAGGTCGTTGACCACCTTGGCGAGGGCTGTTTCAGTTGAGTGCGCAGGTCGGAATCCAGACTGTAGGGGGTCAAGTAGGGCATTGGTGTTGATGTATTGGGTAATGCGCTGGTGGACTAGGCGTTCGAGGAGTTTAGAAGCATAGGGAAGGAGGGAGATTGGGCGGTAGTTTGAGGGTAGGGATGGGTCGAGTGAGGGTTTTTTCAGCAGGGGAAGCACAGTGGCCTGTTTGAATGCTTTGGGGAAGATGCCTGTGGAAAGGGAGAGATTGAACAAGGAGGTGAGGACTGGGGCCAGGTCAGAGAAGTGGGGACGAAGAGTATTCGCGGGTACCGGATCACAGGGAGAGGATGTGGGGGGGGAAGCCACTAGCAGCAGGCTGACTTCGTCAATGGTGGCAGGAGCAAAAGAGGCGAGGGGTTGATGAGACAAGGGAGCCGCTGGGAGGGAAGGCAAGGGGACAACCTGAGACGCATTGGTAAGGGAGGGATGGAGGAGGGAAATTTCATTGCGTATTGTTGCAATTTTAGTGGTGAAGTGGTTGGCAAGGTCATTGGCTGAGAGGGAGGAGCTGGGAGGGGGAGGAGTGGGGTTGAGGAGGGAATTGAAGGTAGCAAAAAGCTGTCGAGGGTTGGAAGCTTGGGTTACAATCAGTGCTGCAAAGTACCTTTGTTTAGCCTCGGAGAGGGCAGTGTGGAAGAGTAACAGTTTGGCCTTATAATCTAGGAAGTCAGCATTGAGATGTGATTTCCTCCATTTCCGTTCGGCTGCTCGAGTTTCTTTCCTGAGGTTACGTGTGTGGGTGTTGTGCCAGGGTTGGGGGTTGGGGGGCTTGATAGGGCGGAAGATTGAGGTGGCTGCTTGATCTAAAGCAGATGAGAGGGCAAGGTTATATTGTGCAGCCGCTTCATTTGGGCATGTTAGGGTGGGTAGGTGGGAGGAGAGGGAGAGAAGGGGACTTGCTAGGACATTTGGGTTGAGATTACGTAGGTCTCTCTGCCATCGACCAGGCTGAGGGGTGGGGAGAGAAGTTGTTGGTGGGGAGATAGTGAAGGTGAGGAGGTGATGGTCAGAGATAGGGAAAGGTGCGATGTCCAGGTTGCTGAGGGAGGTGGACTTTGAGAATATGAGGTCAAGAGTATGACCAGCGCGGTGGGTGGTGGAATTTGTGTGCTGAGAGAGACCAAGGGATTTGGTGAGGGAGAGTAGCTGCTTGGCAGCAGTGGAGATAGGCTCATCGGCTCACAATGTACTGCATGCAGTACTTTATAAGCGGCTAAGCCACGTTAGACTGCTTGCACATGCTCAGTAATGTTGTGGAGGAGCGGAGAGCGGCCGGGCACATGGCTAATTAATATGCACTGCACTCAGTGACGTGCAGGGGTTTACTTCCTGGAGCGGCCGCTCTGTGCGGCGATTGGCCGGGCGGGACCACGTAATGCCACATGCGTCCAAGAGTACGCATCACAGCATTATGGACGCCGGAGTGAGCTGCACAACGTGGCTCACTCTGACGTCCACAGCAGAGAGCACCAGGCGTTGCGTTAGGGGCACGTTATGCGACCATAACGTCCCCTAAAACACAACGTCCTGGTGTGAAACCAGCCTTAGTGATGATGGCAAGGACCGGTGTGATTTGAATTGTAAAATTACATCTTTTTCGGTACTTATCCGTTAGCCGGACGCATCCGGCAGGTGGCGCTAATTACTATTCCCCCTCCAGGCCGCCATGGATAGTAGGGAAAGATGTAACTTTGGTGGAGTTTTGTCGCCACCTAGAGGATGCGCCCGGCTAACGGATAAGTACCTCTTTTTCTTATGAATTTTTAGTGGTAGGCGTGTCCGTGAGACCAGAGACTGCTGGTACTGAAGTGGTTAAAGAGGAACTCCAGTGAAAATAATGTAATAATTACAATAATTATGTATAAATTATTTAGTCAGTGTTTGCCCATTGTAAAATCTTTTAAATCCCTTATTTATATTCTGACATTTATTACATGGTGACATTTTTACTGTTGGCAGGTGATGTGGGGCTGCTGCATGCTGTTTTGGCAGTTGGAAACCGCTACAAACAGCTATTTCCCACAATGCAACAAGGTTCACAGACAGGAAACTGCCAAGAGTACTCAGAATTCCTTTGTGGGAGGGGTTTCACCTCAATATCAGTCATACAGCGCCCCCTGATGGTCTGTTTGTGAAAAGGGATAGATTTCTCATTGCAAAGGGGGTATCAGCTACTGATTGGAATAAAGTTAAATTCTTGGTTGGAGTTTCTCTTTAAAGAGTACTTATTTTACAATGTGTAAAACTTTAATGTAAAGCTGTAACTCTCCCCTCTGCGAGGATCGCCAGGTATCAGCAGCGGGATTCTGTATATGACAGATGCGATCATTTCTTTGTAGAAATTAAAAAAAAAAAATGCTATTGTAGTTCACAGAGGAATCAGTTCCAGTTTAACACATTGATTGTACTTTTGAATCCTTCATAGAAATGGTACTGTTAAAGCAGACCTGAACTCAGAACTTCCTCTCTGCTTTAACTACCTAGCGGCCGCCCCACACCAAAGGGCGTGGCCACGGCGGCAGCCCCAGGACCACCTAACACCAATTAGTGTCAGGTCCTGGGGCCGGCTACTGCAGGAGATCTCGATGTGCAGGCTGCGCGCGCATCTCCTGCTTGAGGGGCGGAGCTCCGCCCCGCCTTCAGTCTCCCAGCGGCGATCTCCGTCTTTTCAGTTAGTACAGCACTGCGATCAGCAGCAGCGCTGTACTGGGGACAGCCGTGTGACAAGGCTGTCCCCCTGGGGTATTAGAGAGTGATTGGCTCTCATAGGCAGAAGCCTATGAAAGCCGATCGCCAGGATTGGCCGGCTGGGGGAGGGAGGGGTTATAGAAAAACAAGAAAAACAAAAATAGCAACATTTATTAATCAAAATATAATATAAATATGTGTTTTAAAAAAAAACAAACACTATAGGAAGATCAGACCCCACCAACAGAGAGCTCTGTTGGTGGGGAGAAAAGGGGGGGGGGGATCACTTGTGTGCTGTGGCCCTGTAGCTATGCCTTAAAGCTGCAGTGGTCAATTATGCAAAAATTGTCCTGGTCTTTAGGGGGTTTAACACTGCGGTCTTCAAGTGGTTAAAAGATAAGCAACAGCAGAATAACCTTTACAGAAAAATATTTATTTGTTACAAATGATCCAAATCCTGGTGTGTTTACTTTCTGCTTTCATGGAAGCAGACATAGGGTTAATATCCTGTGTATACAAGTTAGCTGCTCTATTGAGGCAGCCAGCTGAAACAGCCGAGAGATCGACTTACACTTGTGATTAGTAACAGTTGAGGGGTATTAGACAGGCTAAACTCTCTAAATACACACAGGGTGCATTTTACTATGCTTTCCTTCTGTCCAGTGCAAGAGTTCAGGTCCACTTTGGGCAGCATTAGGAGCATTCATGTGTAAGTAGCAGCTATGTTGCCAGCTAGTCCAGGCTGGTGGGTGTGCCCGGATATACCCGTCTGTTCTATACATCTTCACATATGACAGCTCTGAGATGAGGAGAAAATGGCTCCTTTAATACCTGTTCTGCACATGTAACAAATGTTTTCTATCGGTTTGTGATCCGAGACGTCTTTAGACATGAAAGCAGCAGTTGTTTGGAAAGTGCAGACATGACCTCACAGCTTCCTTATCAAGACCCCTGAGTCTGACAGGTCTGGGGGCCCCCTGCTGACATCTCTCACATGGGTTTTGCAGCATGAGAGACCATGGCCTTGACACAGAGTTTGACCTTGCTAACCTGATGACCTCACTCCGTAGTTACTGCTGGCAATGGGTGCTGGGATAAAGGGATGCAAAAATCTTTCCATCCAAATCTTGGAATGGAAGGATAAGCTGTAGCCGTAGTTAACATCATTGAGACTAAAGGTGCCCATGCATTTCTCAGTTTTTCTGCTTGATTGACCATTCGATTTTATCAGACCGGGGAGTGGACAACAGTTTATGTTCTATTCTGCCCGATCAATGAAAATATATATACAAATGAAGGCAAAATACAACTTTTTGGCTTAAATAGGAAGCATCAGATTTGGAGAAAGAAAAACCCAACATTTCAGCACAAGAACCTTCTGCCATCTGTGAAATATGGTGGTGAGAGTGTTTTGAATTTGGACTTGTTTTGTTGCATCCGGGCCAACAATGTGTAACCTTAATGAAACACCTGAGCATTCTACAGGAAAAGGTAAAGACATTGGCCTCAGTTCACTAAGCTTATCTCCTGTCTTTAATAACGTTTCTAGAGTTATCACCATGGTGATGAGGCATGTAGTATTCAGGAAACATTTTACCTCAGGCAAACCTAAAGTTAAAGAGAATCTGAAGCCATAATAAAACATGGCTTTTTAGCTTATATTCAGCAGAGGCATGTTTGCCCCTGCTAAAACACCGCTATCCCGCGGCATAACGAGGGGTCTTTACCCCCCAAATCCCCCCTGCAAAATCCACGACTTTCTTGGTCGTGGATGTTGCTGCCCTAAGCGCTTCCGTGTGAGGCAGAGCTATGAGCTGCAGCTCTGCCTCACAAGTGTCTGTCAGTGGCAGATCTCCGCCTCTCCCCCGCCCCTCTCAGCGAAGGCAGACAGAGGGGCGGGGGAGAGGCGGAGATCCGCTGCTGATAGACGCGTGTGAGGCAGGGCTGCAGCTCGTAGCTCTGCCTCACACGGAAGCGCTCCCCGGAGGTAGCAGGGAGGATTTGGGGGTAAAGACCACCTCGTTATGCCGCGGGATAGCGGCATTTTAGCTGGGGCAAACATGCCCCTGCCGAATATAAGGTAAAAAGTCATTTTTAATATGGCTTCAGACTCTCTTTAACTCTTCTGTCTTTAAGTTAAATCTTCAATCCTTAAAATAACTCCAGAGTTAAAGACAGGCTGTTTATTAACTGCGTGTGAAAATAACTACAGAGGAGTAGAGATGGCCCGAACGGTTCGCGGGCGAACGGTTCCAGGCGAACTTTGGGTGGTTCGCGATCGCATGCGAACTTTCCCGGAAGTTTGGTTCGCCCCCATAGTGCACCATTAGGGTCAACTTTGACCCTCTGCATCACAGTCAGCAGGCCCGTTGTAGTCAATCAGGCTACACTCTCTCCTGGAGCCACTCCCCCCTTATATAAGGCAGGCAGCCCCGGCCATTATAGTCGTTGGTGTCCCTGTAGTAATTAGTGAAGGGAAAGCTGCTGGCAGACTCTCATAGGGAAAGATTAGTTAGGCTCTTGTAGGCTTCTTAGCTTGCTCCTTGCTGATTCTTATTCCTAAAATAGCACCCCTCAACTGTTCTTTTGAGAGCTAATCTTGTTCTTGTGTTTTGTTTTGTTTTTTACCCTCCTCCCTTCCTCCCTCCTCCTCCTCTCTTGTCTTCCAGGGATTTGTAGGATGTCAAAAGCCAGCTTACATACATTGGTGTATTTTTCAATAAATAATTGACCAAATATATTTTTTGTTCAACCAGATTTTCTTCATCTACCTTTTGTTTGTGGTGATGATCACAATTTGCTTAGATGACACCTTAATTGGCAGTATTGTTTTCCTTTTCCCCTACCGATCCACCCCCCCCCCCTCCTCCCCCCCGAAGATGTGCAGTGTGGTCCAGTGTAGCTTGAGAATCTGGTAAGGGTCGTGGAGAGTTCAGGACTTGCAGTTTGGGTCCATTGTCTGTGCAGGTACAGGCCAAGTGGAGTTCACTCCAAAGCTGCTACCCAGGAGATCAGAGCTCCAGTGAGGTAGGAAGACACAGCGCTGATCGGGAACTCTTTGGCACCACCCATCGGTTGCTGCTGCTCCACCGCAGCAGGGGCCCCTCTATGATGCCAGCCACTAAAGCCGGAGGTAAGAGCTGCCGCAGCTGGGCGCTTCTGTGACAGCCAGATTATCTTGACCAGCCCTGCAGAATGCCACCCAGGAGTCGGGACCCACCACAGAAATGAGCACTACTGCACCTTGTGAACTGGAACACATTGGCCAGCACTGCCAGATGCCAGCAATCAGGATCCTCAGCAGCGTCAGTCATCATCACCGCAGTTTCTATGAAGAACTGGGTCATCACTGCTGAACCTTCCCTCTGTCCCCCTCCCCCCATGTCTCCTTAGGGATGACAGATGATTGTCAAGTGCAACTGGTGGCGCCGTAGTGACAGGTCTGCACATGTGCGGTTTTCTAACACTAAACAACGCATGCGTAGACCTGCCATGTGATGGCGACGAGCGTCAGGATCCAGGAAGAGCCGGCCTGACACCCGGCTCGGGTGTCGCTGGTAACTGGAGCCGTCGGAGGGACATGGAGAGGAGCCAGGAGGACGCCGGGGGACCTCGCGGCCTATGGTGGGCTTGAGGAAGCCTCAGGTAAGTGAAATCTATTAATTTCAGTCTTTGGGTCCCTTTAAAAAAATATTTTTTCCACTCCATTTTTTTGTACCCACTATTCTCATCATAAGTAGCAATTCTGGTGGCAGTGGCATGCAAAAACAATGCGAGATTTTGAATGATTACAATAACAGACATAAGTCTTTTGAAAGAGTGAAATTACCAACTAGTGAGGTAAATTACCGACCTGTCTAATACATACCTCAATAACGGTCAATTCACAAAGTTTAGAACATTCGGTAAAACAAGTGAGATGCTCGGTATTTCCAGTCTGGAGCTGTCAGTAACTAACAATCAGCTATTCGGTAAAATGTACAGGCAAAGAAAATAGGCAATAGGAGGAACCACCCCGTCCAACTCCTCACTCCATTGGTACCGATGTATTGCTGGGCGGGACATCAGAAAGTAAAACAAGAGATGCAGGCGCAAGGCACATTCATAGCGGCTTCCCTGTATCCCTTTAGACGTGCGCAGGGAAATACCGATACATAGAGAGGGCCCTGTAGCGGCATGCATGCAGATCGAAAGGAACACCAGGGATGCCTTTTTTTCTGTTGTATGGCTCATGTTTTAGGCAAATCAACAGAAGAAGAAGAATTAGTACAAGTCTGTCCAGAAGCAGGAGAACATCACTGCAGCAGAACACAGCTTGCTGCAGAGACCCATGCCACAGCTGGTTACACTTCTACTTCTTCCCAAGCAGGTCATAGTGAATTGAAGACATGACTAGTGAATTTGGAGGAAAAAAAAAATCTAAAAAACCGAATGCAGTACTTTACAGATCCTTTATTTTTAACAGAACAGCCATTACTAAATTTAGGCCTATTTTGCGAACCGCCACCTGGTTGAGGAGGAAATGGATCTCCAGTATGTCATCACTGTAAACATCTTTATGTTCCTCCGATAACGCCTGACAGCCCAGTAAGCGGGAACCGCCCCTCTCGCTCTGAGCCGTTGCTTGACATCATGGCTTCCATTAGGCGGCTGCACGTGTGCGCTGGTGTTGACGTGTTCTGAGCTCGCTCTCTGTACCTCGGTGGCTCAGGGGTACGCACACACCATCTATCACAAACCCTGCAAGGTGGTGAATGAAAGTAAGAGAGCTCGAACGGTAACGATTAATCCCTCTAGTCTAAAGGCCCTGCTGCAAGATCGATCATGTGTGACAGGCCCCATTCACCAGCGGTACTATTTCCTATGGCGGGATGGCTCGGGTCACTGCTGTCTGCTGATAATTTCATAAACATTCACTTTAAAACAAATTTGTCACGAGCATTGGTGAAGCGAACTCGCAGTGGACCTTGTTAGTGAAAGTGTCCGAGAAAAATTGCTCCAGACAGCTGGCACTGAAACATCGCAAGCGTCGCATTCCTCCCTCACTGAATGGGAGAAAGGAACGGAAAATATGAATGTTTGCTTTGGGGAAATGCAGCTTGTAAGAAAGGATTCTTCCTCCAGACACGCCCAGCGCTGAGTGTATCATAAAGCACACTTGAAGAATGCAGACGGTTGCTTTTACCTTTTTCCTTAATAATTATACCGTGCATGCGACGCAAACCCCAGCTTCCTACAGGGCTGCATAGGATCCGTCACATTGAATGCTGGAATTAGCAACACTCAGGACTTTTTAATTCAAAGTGATTTGGCATATTGCTCTATTTTTCAAAACAAACTAATCTGCTCTGTCCTTGAGGGAAGGCTTATTAAAGTGTAAACAAACATTTTTGCTGATTTTTCTTAGCAAGTATTTTATGAGGAAATAAAGAACAGTGTTTACAAACAAAGTAGCAGGATTAAACTTTGATTTCAGATGAGGTGACATACTGTATAAAATCTATGGTTTTTTTAATAAATAAAATAAAAAAAGTAGTTCATAAAAAATGCAATTGTATATAAAAAAAGTGCATTAAAAACAGTTAACAACGTCCTTGCACTTCCAATAAACAGCTGGATACAGAGGCGCTAAAATAGGATCAAATATACTAAATACAGTTTAAAAATAGGAGGGAGTGGTGGACTTGCCTCCCGCAACATAGACTCAGAAAGTCAAGGTTCAGCATAAACCAGACTTTAATCAACAAAGCTCCAAACAGAAAATGCGTTTTGCAGGCTTTCACCCGCTTCTTCAGGCAATATAAGGTGCAAATTAACTGAGCTCAAAGGCAGAAATAGCGCCTCCGCCTAAGGAAGAAGGCCTTGCAAAGCTGGTGACATACCACAGGGGCTACTGAAAAGTGAGGAACATGCTGGAGAAGATTCTAGAAAGGTGGGAAACACTATGATGGTGTTTGTCATGATGGGACACACGTTTGGTGCTTATTGGTGAACACACATACTATGGCGGGGGGGAGGGGCACTGCTCTGCTGGTATGGACTATCGAGGCCTACAAAATGGTGTTACACTATCAGTGATCGTTGGAAATCTGAGGCATACTTTGGGGGGGGGGGGGAGGGGCAAACTTAAGCAGGGGCTAGGAAACTCAGCCAACTTTGGGGGTGTCTGAACGTTGAGACGCACGATGGTATAAACTGGATAGCTGTGTCTCAATAAAGTGGGCACTATAAAGCTCTGGTGCACTGAGGG
The DNA here is from genome assembly GCF_040937935.1 of Hyperolius riggenbachi. Taxonomy (NCBI): domain Eukaryota; kingdom Metazoa; phylum Chordata; class Amphibia; order Anura; family Hyperoliidae; genus Hyperolius; species Hyperolius riggenbachi. The sequence goes on from NC_090657.1 coordinate 237,054,487, forward strand.
GAACAGTGAGGGCAAGAGTTACATCAGGAAATACGACCACGTTTTCCTAATGTGGGGCCCAGAGGATTCTGATGGCGGAACTGGTTAGGGACGGTTTTCACCAAGCTGGCACTTGTAGTGATGTCAGTGAGCACGTATCAGAATCGCTTGTGTCCATCAAATAAAGGCGTGCCAAAATTTAGGCACCCAATAATGCTGATAGTAAAATATTGGTATTTAATACCAATATTTTACTATAAAATGTAAAATATCGGTATAAAATACAGATTTTTTACGATAGCTAAACCCAAGCCTACTCTCACACAGAACCCTCCCCCTGGATGGACATCTAACCCTTAAACTCCCCCCCCCCCCACCTGCACAACCTACCACCCTGACGCCCAGGGCCGGGCCGAGGCATAGGCTGGAGAGGCTCCAGCCTCAGGGCGCAGAGTAGGAGGGGGCGCAGAATTCATTCAGCTGTCATTCCTAATTGTGTTTGAAGCAGAAAGAAATAAGAAAAGGGGATACATGGCAGTGACTGCAAGCCAGATAACTAGATATTAAGGTGTTGGGGAGGTTGTGGGCTCTGTGGCGCCTCTTAGTGTAATAGCAATCAGTGTGTGACAGCTGGGGTGGCAGGGATGGAGGGGCGCACTTTGGTGTCTCAGCCTTGGGTGCTGGAGGACCTTGTCCCGGCTCTGCTGACGCCTACCCTTACACCCCCCCAACCTGCATAAACTACCTGCCTGATGCTTAACCCTCAACCCCCCCCCCTCCACCTGCATAAACTACCTACCTGACGCCCAACCCTTAAACCACCCCCCCCCCCACCTGCACAAACTACCTGCCTGACGACTTACCCTTAACCCCCAGAAAAAAAAAATCCCTGATGCCTAGCCCTCAACCCCCCCCCCCCAAACTACCTTCTTTACACCTAACCCTTAAACCCCACCCCCACAAACGACCTCCCTTACAAATAACCTTAAGGAAAAAAAAGATGCAAATTCTAGGGCACTGCCATAGCGCCTATACAAATATCAGCATTTAGGGGCCCACGGTGCCCAAAATATAGTGGGCTCTGTACCCAAAATTCTACTCCTACGCCCAAATACCAATGAAATGCATTGGCGCTTATGGCAGTGCTCAGTTAGTCCACTTGGCGCATGCAGAATTTCTTAGCCTTACTGTGCACGGGTATAGGGATTCGGTTGCATGCTGGGGGAAACTGCAGCATGCCGTCCAGAATTGCAATGGCGTGGGATCTAAATGGCAAGCCATAGGCTGAATAGGCAGCATTTCCACATGCGACTCACCTGCGAGGGAAAAATCTGCTTATTCAGCCTTAGTGGAAACAGGCCTTACCACTTTCAATGGTCATGTAATAAGAGATGTAAACAAGCTGCTTACAAGCTGGCCTTGGAGAGAGATCGCCAAAACGAGCTTGACTCTGGTGAATGGTCAGATATCTCTCTCCATTCAGAAAGCCTCTACAGTAATCATAGACAGGTGGACTATTGTTACAATTCTTCCACCACACCCACATTTTATGTCGCTAGCCCTTTATGACAAAATATGTATTTTTAATACCGCAAGTTGATTGGAAATGTTGGATTAAATGTAAGACTACTACTACTTCACAACCTATGCTTGTCATTTAATATGTGCTAAAATATTTTTCTTACCATATCTCATGTAATCTTGTTCGTTGGGTTTATCGTGAACTTAATTTCACGCCTTGTTACTCTGTTGCCTCCGGCTAAATCCACTTTTTACTGTTACAGTTCTTGTACTGCCATATTCAGTTTGTAATTTATAGCCTTGCACTCTTTGAGATGACATTATTTCACAACAGCTCATAGCTAGGCTTACAAAAAGAGGTGGAAGATTGGAGGGGGATGGAAGAGCTGGGTCCAGATCCAGCACACCCGTGATGTTATAGTGGTCTCACGGTTATTGGTGGAGGGAGTCATGGTGGTCCCACTGTTATTGGTGGAGGGAGTCATGGTGGTCCCACTGTTATTGGTGGGGGGAGTCATGGAGGCTGCCCTGTTATGGAAGAGGTCATGTTGGCCACACTGTTGGGTCATGGTGGCCACATTGGGGGGTGGGGGGTTGGGTGGGTTATAGTGGCTACCCTGCTATGAGTGGAAGGTGTCATGGCAACCACATTGTTATGGAGGGAGGTCTTGGCAATTGATATACCGTACATTTTGTTCATCACAATACATTTGTCATTGTTATTACTAAGTTTACCAAATCTGCATTATATGTTGTGTATACCATTGTCTATATTATTATGTACCCCATATTTACGCTTTACTCTGTACAGAGCCACAAAACATGCTAGTGCATTATAACTCCATAATAATAGTAAGTGACACAGAGGAATAAGAGAGGAGATGGACGGTTGTGTTTCCCAGACAGCGCGCTGGACTGCGAGCAGGGCGAACTCTGGCGATGGCGTGTTGCGGCGACATTTGTAGCCCGTGAGTATGGGCCATAAGTCTACCAAATCTGCATTATATGTTGTGTATACCATTGTCTATATTATTTGGTACCCCATGTTTGCTCCTTACTCTGTACAGAGCCACAGAACATGTTAGTGCTTTATAACTCAATAATAATAATAAGTGACACAGAGGAATAAGAGAGGAGATGGACGGTTGTGTTTCCCAGACAGCGCGCTGGACTGCGAGCAGGGCGAACTCTGGCGATGGCGTGTTGCGGCGACATTTGTAGCCCGTGAGTATGGGCCATAAGTCTACCAAATCTGCATTATATGTTGTGTATACCATTGTCTATATTATTTGGTACCCCATGTTTGCTCCTTACTCTGTACAGAGCCACAGAACATGTTAGTGCTTTATAACTCAATAATAATAATAAGTGACACAGAGGAATAAGAGAGGAGATGGACGGTTGTGTTTCCCAGACAGCGCGCTGGACTGCGAGCAGGGCGAACTCTGGCGATGGCATGTTGCGGCGACATTTGTAGCCCGTGAGTATGGGCCATAAGTCTACCAAATCTGCATTATATGTTGTGTATACCATTGTCTATATTATTTGGTACCCCATGTTTACGCCTTACTCTGTACAGAGCCACAGAACATGTTGGCACTTTATAACTCCATAATAATAATAAGTGACACAGAGGAATAAGAGAGGAGATGGACGGTTGTGTTTCCCAGACAGCGCGCTGGACTGCGAGCAGGGCGAGCTCTGGCGATGGCGTGTTGCGGCGACATTTGTAGCCCGTGAGTATGGGCCATAAGTCTACCAAATCTGCATTATATGTTGTGTATACCATTGTCTATATTATTATGTACCCCATAGTTACGCCTTACTCTGTACAGAGCCACAAAACATGCTAGTGCGTTATAACTCAATAATAATAGTAAGTGACACAGAGGAATAAGAGAGGAGATGGACGGTTGTGTTTCCCAGACAGCGCGCTGGACTGCGAGCAGGGCGAGCTCTGGCGATGGCGTGTTGCGGCGACATTTGTAGCCCGTGAGTATGGGCCATAAGTCTACCAAATCTGCATTATATGTTGTGTATACCATTGTCTATATTATTATGTACCCCATAGTTACGCCTTACTCTGTACAGAGCCACAAAACATGCTAGTGCGTTATAACTCAATAATAATAGTAAGTGACACAGAGGAATAAGAGAGGAGATGGACGGTTGTGTTTCCCAGACAGCGCGCTGGACTGCGAGCAGGGCGAGCTCTGGCGATGGCGTGTTGCGGCGACATTTGTAGCCCGTGAGTATGGGCCATAAGTCTACCAAATCTGCATTATATGTTGTGTATACCATTGTCTATATTATTTGGTACCCCATGTTTGCTCCTTACTCTGTACAGAGCCACAGAATAGGTTGGCACTTTATAACTCAATAATAATAGTAAGTGACACAGAGGAATAAGAGAGGAGATGGACGGTTGTGTTTCCCAGACAGTGCGCTGGACCGCGAGCAGGGCGAGCTCTGGCGATGGCGTGTTGACTTACTGTACCCTGAGAGAGCGCAGGACGGAGGAGGGAGCCGTGTTTTCAAATATACACACTGTCAGAATAATGATTAATGGTTCTCCGCGGGGAGACTAATGACGCTTCCTCTGCTGTCTGCTTCTATCAGACCGTACATTGTCCTGCTGGAGGCTGACAGAGAATGGACACGGGGTCCTGAGCCGGCTGGATTCTTTCCAGGTCCTGACTTTTAGCCATACAGAAAATGACATTTGTTTACAGTTAGGTGAGGTCTCCTCAGACCACAAGAGGCCCTAATGTACTGCAGGTCCCCACCGTGACGGGGCAGACACAGACAAGGGGTGACGACCAAGGTGACCTCTGCCGGTGAAGGTCATGTGACTGCTAAGGGGGCCTCAGCACAGGTGGACCAGTAATGTTCTAAAGGCACTCTATACATGTCTGTTTTAAGGACAGCTGAACTGAGAGGGATATGGTGGCTGCCGTATATATTTCCAGTTGACCGGCAGTCTTGCTGGTCTCTTTGGCTGCAGTAGTGTCTGAATCACACACCTGCAACAAGCATGTGACTAATCCGGTCACACTTCAGTCAGAACACCTGATCTGCTGCATGCTTGTTCAGGGGCTGTGGCTAAAAGGCAGAGGGTCAGCAGGACTGCCAGGCAATCTAGGAAAAATATGTCAGCTTCCATATTCCTCTCACTTCACATGTCTTATAGTGACATGATGTCTCTTTTTATGGTTTCTAATAGTTTTTTTTACGTTTTAGAGCAAAGTTTTGAGATTCATACCTCTTTAAAATGATCATGTAGTGCAGGGGTGTCAAATCCAATCACGTAAGGGGGTCAAAATCTTAAACATAGTCTAAAACATAGTAGTTTATTGAACAGTCTCAAACTAATTGGTTTGTAACTATAGCAACTGTAATGGGTTTGCCCCTCCCCCTTCTGCAGAGTAGTGCAGTGGAGTAGTTTAATATGTATCTGTTCCAGCCATGCTTCGGGTCTCCTCTGGTCTGACAGCCACATGCTCTGTACTACATACCTCCGGCTCCTGAGGCATGTCACGTGTTTTGGAAAAGGAGGTATGCAGCATAGAGCGTGTGACTGCCAGGAAGAACACAAGAGACACGATTCATCGCTGGAGCAGGAAAATATTACGCTGCTCCACTCCACTACTCTGCTATGTGTGGGAGATGGTGTTGGGTGAAAGGTGTGTATGTCTTTTACAAGCCACATGGGGGTTCAGAGTTTTGGATCCCTGGGAGAGTCTTGAGGGTTATTGCGGCACCCAGCTTAACCTGACAATGTTTCGGTCAGAAACCCAACAACTGGCGTGCTCCTCTGGACGGGAAGGCGGTGGGCTGTTGCTCTTTTACTTCTTACAATGGTGCACATTTGAAACTCTCGAGTAGTTATGGCCCTGCTTAGGAGAACTCACGGAGAAGCATGTGATCAGTTTGATCAGCCGATAGATTTGTAAGGTTCTGATTTGCTGGTCCTGATCATGTGTTAAACCAGGAAGTCATCACAGCAAATCAGAACCTTATAAATCTATCAGCTGATCAAACTGATCACATGCTTCTCCTTGAGTTCTCCTAGGCAGGGCCCTCCCTACTCTCGAGGGCCACATAAAATAGCATGGAGGGCCACATTTGGCCCGCGGGGGCCTTGGGTTTGACACTTGTGATGTAGCGGAGACTGGTAATAAAGCTGAATACTGTACAGCAAGCTCTACCGAACTTACTGAATCACACGACGCAACATAAATCTGGCATCTTACATTTTCCTTACTGTGTCCAAATCCCAAGAAGGTAAAAACGTTTTACCCGCCGTTTTACTTTAAAGAGGCACTGTAATTATAGTTTCTAGTATTATTCAGGATACCCACTTCTTCGGTATTTGTTTCTGGCTTCACCCTTAGAAACATTTCCTATCGCTGTATATCGCTGTATATTGGTAGGTATGTAGCTCCGCCCTCCCAGTGATGTCACAGCCTAGGCACTTTAGCTATGCGGAATTCTGCTACCAGAGCATTCTGGGAGACCAGGTAATATTTTCACTGGGTTCAGAATACTCAGAAACAAACATTCCACAGAGATGCACCTGACAGGACTAAAGATGTTGTAACCTGTGATACATTTCAGAATGTAAATCAGGGAGAGGAAAGATTCTACAATGGGCAAACACTGACTAAATAATTAGAAAATAACATTGTAAAAAATGAGTAATTTTATTCATTATGTTATCATGACAGTTCTTCTTTAACCTCCTAGGCAGTAATCCCGAGCTACGCTCAGGCTAGCCGCCGGGAGCTCAATGCAGAGCAATGGCACGCAGTGGGCGTTTTTACCCACCTCCCGGGGGATCCAGGCTCCGGCAGCCATTCTCCTTACTGTCCTTGGAGTCTCTGAATCACTCTGGTGAGATCGCCCTCTCACTACAGTGTTACAGCGCCACCTGGAGGACGGAGGAAAAATTCCAGTGCTGGATTCTACGGAGGTAAGTGCTGGGGCTGCTGCAGGCATTCTGGCGGCATGATTTTTTCCTGATTTTACGGTGCAAAACCCTAAAATCCGGAAATAATCATATCGCCAGGGTGGTTAAGGGACCACTATCGCAAAAAATTGTAAAAATTTAAATATATGAAAAACATAAGAAGTATGTTTCTTCCAGGGTAAAATGAGATAGAAATGACTTTTCTCATTGGTTGCTGTCACTTACAAAAGTTAGTAGAAATCTGATGGAACTGAAAAGTTGTCCACTCATCCATCTTCTCATAGGGGATTCTCAGTATTTAACCTTCCTGGCGGTAAGCCCGAGCTGAGCTCGGGCTATGCTGCGCAGGAGGATTTCTCAGGCCCTGCTGGGTCGATTTGCATAATTTTTTTTTCCAACACGCAGCTAGCACTTTGCTAGCTGCGTGTGCATTCTGATCGCCGCCGCTACCAGCCGATCGCCGCCGCCGCCCCCCCCCCCCCCTGACCTTGTGCGCTGCCTGGCCAATCAGTGCAAGGCAGCGTTGAGAGGTGGATTGGGACTCCGTTTGACGTCACGATGTTGGTGACGTCATCCCGCCCGTCGCCATGGGATTTCCTGATCAAAGATCGCCAGAGGCGATCGAAGCGGGTGGGGGGATGCCGCTACACAGCGGCTATCATGTAGCGAGGGCTCGCTACATGATTAAACAAAATTTTTTTTAACACTGCTGCACTGCCCCCTGGCGGTTTCTAATAGACCGCCAGGAGGGTTAATTTATTCTTTACAAAAACAACTCCCTGGAAAGGATCTCTACAAAGATGTAGGTCGCCCACTCTACCTGTTGCACATTATTCTGGCAGTTGGAGTGAGCAACTATCGTTCACCAAGTCCTTTTGCAAATAAAGAAAGCCTGGAGAATCCCCCATGGAGGAGGTGGACTAGTCCAAAACCTGTCAGGTTTCTACTACCTACTGTAAGTGACAGCAACATAGGAGAAAATAAATGTATAGCACATTTTACTCTTTTTTATCTGTATGTGTTTTTAGGTTTTTTTAAATTTTAATTTTTTTTATGATAGTGGACCTTTAAATGCAAATTTCTTAGGTTGTTAAGAAGCTGATTGGTAAAATTAGATTAGAGGCGCCTACACTCTATCCCCTATGCTATCAAGGCATTTTGTATTGCCCTGAGGAAGCGGGCAATTACCTGTGAAACGCATTGTCAGATTGCTTTTTGAATAAAAAGGTTTTTTTCCAGTTGAACTGGTGTCTATATCTTTTGGAGAGGTAAGCAATTACCTCTCTTTTTATTATATAATTTTTTTATTTAAAAATACTAAAATAGAACACACATTGTGCGCCTCCATCCTACCCATTCCCTTATTGGTAAGATGTTTGAGATGATAACGGAATGGTTGTTGATAGAATGTGATTATTTTGTGCAGAGTTTTGTGGACCTGTCACTATCTGTCGTGTGCACATTACCTAGGACCGCTGTGCGTATTCTGTTTCACATTCTCAATGACAAAGTGTTGATTCAGAGCGGCAGACACACTGCAGATCACACACCATCAGTCATAACATTCCCAAAATAATAAAAATACCTGTGGAATGAATTCCGCGGGGGATCCTCGCTTCGGCAGCGCTGGTCGGGAATGAGAAAGCGGAGGCCTGAGATGTCTGGCACCGATGGAGTCCGACACCAGACGGCTTCAAACGCTTCTCTCGTGGTGTGAATGCTGACAAAGTCCAGCCATGTTGCCTCGCTCAGCAGACTTCAAAGCAAACCGCCACAGAGGAGGATTCTGGGATTTATTTGTGCCTGCAAGTGAAAAAAAAATAGCGTGAAGAAATTTTGAGAGAATAAGTAATGCTATAGAATGTTGTTAAAGAGGCCCTGTAATAACATATAGCAGAATGCAGTAAAATATCCAGGACACCCACTTTTACAGTAATTCTCCTGGTTTCAGAATCAAAAACACTTCCTATATCTACATATTGCTATATATTGGTATCCAACTCCGCCCTCCCAGTGATGTCACAGAGGCGCTTGGCCCAGCTACAGACCTGTACTGTGTACCTACTCCTCCCTATTGCCTGATGAAGCAGGGCCATACCTACGAAACGCCGATGGGCGTGACGGCGGCGGCAGCCCCAGGACCGCCTAACGCAGATTGGCGTCAAGTCCTGGAGCTGCAGTTTCCCAGGGAACAGCCGCGCGCATGCGCGATCGTTCCCTGCCAGTTCACGGAGCGGAGCTTCATGGAGGCTGTTTGTAAATGTCCCCTTTGTTTACATCTGTAAAGCGCTGCGGTCTCCAATAGTGGTGTACGAGATCGGCGATCCCCGGTCTCTGATTAGCTGGGGATCGCCGTCCTCTCATAGGCTGATGCCTATGAGAGGCAGAGAACAGGACGGATCGCCATCCAGTTCAATCAAGTAGGCGGAGGGGAGGGAGGAAGGAAAGGGAGGGGACGGAGCCAAAGTGAGCCTCTATGAGGCATAAAATAAACATTAAAAAAAAAAGTGCAGCAGCGATCGGAAACCTCCGGCAGCATGTCCCCTTAGGGACAAAGAAAGGAGGTGAGTCCAATCGCTGGGCTCCTTAGCTGGGCTGTGCAGGAGGCTGAAAAGCCTAGACAGCCCAGTGCAGCAAAAAAGGGCCTGGTCGTTAGAGGGGGGGTTTAACACTGCGGTCGTCAAGTGGTTAAAGTGGCACGCAATTCGAATTTCATCTGTGCTCTATAGCATTAAATACAGCATGGATAGATATAATGGTTTCCAAGTTAGTGGAAGGGTTAAAGGGAATGAAACTCACTACATGTTTGATACTTACCTAAGTAGAGTGTAGGCTCCGGAGTGTTCCCGAACCCTGTCCTCAAGGCCCACTGTGTAACAGTGCATGTTTTGTGGAAAGCCACAGAGGTAGTTGATAAGCTCTGCTGAGACACTGATTACCCCACCTGTGCGAGTTTGTGGTTTCCTGCAAAGCATGTACTGTTGGTGGGCCTTGAGGACAGGGTTGGGGCACGCTGCATAGCCTTCCCAGTCCTCCCTCTGCCCTTTCATTCTTGCATCGTCCCCAGTTGAAGTTATTCCACCTGTAAGGTCTTTAGTACTCCTCGGACAGCCTTTGGAACACATCGTGTCCCTGAGTAGTTCCAAAGACGAGCACATCCATACTGAGCTCGTACTTGTGACGTATGGATGCGTTAGAGACTCAAAGAGTACCAAATACCCAGCCGGCCGCGTAGCTTCAACCAAGAATGGCGCAGGAACAACGGGATGCAGCAAGGTTCATGAAGACTCTATGAACAGAATACCCAAGAAGCTCGGGGTGACCCACAAAACTACTAGGAAGGTATAGGGGACTAAAAGAGACCAAAAAGCCCTCCTACTAAAAAGCCAATGTTCAGTGTAGTTTTCCTTCTTAAAACAGAAGGTATTTGCGATAATTCAGCTTTAAGTGATTAACTGTGGTTACCAACAATGCACCACTGCTGAATATGCAAATGATCTCTTTATGCCCTGAAGCCAGGCTTACATCCAGAACCGCTGATGTATAGCAAGCCTATAACTTATTTTCGGTCTCTTTTAGTCCCCTATACTTGCCTAGTAGTTTTGGGTCACCCCGCGCTGTTTGTGTATTCTGTTGTTCCAGTCCAAGCCCCATACTATAGAGTCATATCAATCCCTGATATGCACTGAGGAGGACCAACAGTCCCAAACAAGCTTTTTGCATGTTGGGTTGATGTGGCTCTGTAAATTTAATAAGCTATAGACCTGCTATACACCAGCGGTTCTTGATGTAAGCCTGGCTTCAGGGGTATAAAGATAATTTGCATATTCAGCAGTGATGCATTGTGGGTAACCACAGTTAATCACTTAAAGCTGAATTATCACAAATACCTTCTGTATTAAAAAGGCAAACACAGTGTGCTTGATTCACAAAGCGGTGCTAACAGTTAGCATGCTGGTGAAAAGCCCCTTATCACGCCTAAACTCAGTTTAGACGTGATAAGTTTAGGCGTGATAAGTTTAGGCGTAATAAATTTAGGTGTGATAAGTTTAGGCGTGATAAGTTTAGGCATGATAATAGTTTAGGTATGATAATAGTTTAGGCGTGATAAGTTTAGGCATGATAACTATAGCACCAACTGGGTTAGCACCGCAGTGCACAGCTGATCAAAAGTTTTGCGCTAGCAAAGTCTGGTGCGCGAAACGTCGCAGAGTTTAATGGCGCTGCTTTGCGCGCGGGACTTTGCGATCTGAACTTATCATGCCTAAACTTATCACGCCTAAACTTATCATGCCTAAACTGAGTTTAGGCATGATAAAATGGTTATCACGCCTAAAGTCTTTAACTGGGTTATCACCGCTTTGTGAATGGAGCCCATTGAGCGTTTACTTAGAAGCTAATCAATAAGATTGCGGCTGCCATGCCGAAATTATGAGATTGATTTGAGCTATATAGTAAACAATGCAGAATAGCTTCTGCTGTATCCAGGGGGCAGCAGAGAACTTGCTCTACTTTGTTCACACAGCAATTAATTAATTACAAGACAATCTGATAATTTGTCCTGCCATCAGAAATGTTCTCAGTTAGCTTCAAGTAAGTGTAAATATTGCTTCCCGTGACATAATATCAGGTTTTCTTTTTTTTTTTTCTTCACTGTGTTTAAAGAGAGCCCGAGGTGGGCTCAAAAAAATAAAATAATAAGTACTGTACCTGATCCGGGGGGCTAAGCAGATCAGGTAGCCTTAAAAACTGCTGCTCTCTGCCGCTGCTGTGGGCCGCAATGGCCCATTTTCATTTTGCTGAACTATAGGTCATGACATTGCAGGGAGAGACTGTGTGTCTCTCACAGCATGCAGGGAGACAGGGGAGCGGCAGGGGGCGCGGCCAGGGAGTGAGTGCTGCCCAATGGCAGCTCTGGAAACCCTGCAGGAATGTCCCTGGCGCGTGTTTTGAATAGGGAATCCCTTTCCCTGTGTTTACCTCTGAGATGGTGACAAATATTGTTACTAATCTCGGAGTCGGGGGGCTATAGCGTGGCGGTGGGGGGGAACAGAGAACAGCAGTGTGGGGACATAGAGGCATGTTATGAGGTAGAGAACATGCCTCTGAGTATCATCTGCCCCCCATTTGCCCACCTTGGGTTCTCTTTAATGTTTTAGAGCAAAAATGTATTTTTGAAATTCATACCTCTTTACAAAATGCAAAGATATTTTCTAGTTCTATAAGGTGACAAGGGGACCTATCCACTAACACACCACAGTCAAGGTCAAGTTTCACTTTAAAATAAAAATGTTCTTGCATAGAAATCATTATATTTGTACAGAGAGAAGCAATTATCAATAGCGGAGCTCTCAGTGAACCCAGTTGAAGGAAACACGGGCTGCCACACATTCACCTTCTGACAGGAAATCAGTGACAGTCAAATTAGGATTAAGACATTCTTGCTAAACTTCAATTTTTGCGTAGCTTAGTAAAAAAGTGAAAGTCTCCCTCCAAGCGTAACGCGGGAATTTAACCTTGGGGATGCAGAGCAGTGTGATGGTGTAATGAAGTCAATTAACGGGATCGGCAGCGGCAGAATATATATGTATATAAGTTACAGGGCCGTGACATTTCCGCTCGTCTAAGGAGACAGATTCATGGAGAACACTGAGAAATTTCTGCTAAACTCTTCCAGCGCCCAACCATTCTTAACGGGGAACTTAAAGAGGAACTCCAGCTTAAACAAACATACTGTCATTAAGTTAAATTAGTTATGTTAATTAAAATAGATAGGTAATATAATCTCTTACCCACACTGTTTTAAAAGAACAGGCAAATGTTTGATTTCATGATGGCAGCCATGAGACACAGTTCCAACTGTCCTGTGTCCTGAGCACCTCTCCCAGTTGCTAGGCAACATGAACAACAACATAGGAAATCCCATCATGCTCTGCACAGCATCAGGGAAAAAAAGCCTGGGCTTTTTTTCTTTGATGGGTGGAGCTTAGGTAAAAATGCAGCTAAAAATGATGCTTTGGTAAGAAAAACAAAGTTCTGATGCTGTGAAACTGTTAAAGAAACACCAAGGGCTTGATTTACTATGCGGTGCTAACCTACTTAGCACCTCTAAAGTCTTTAGACGTGCTAACCAGGGTGCTAAGTAGGTTAGCACCGGTTTTCTCAATCAGATCGTGCGCTAAGTACCGCACGCAAAGTCCTATGCGCGCGCTAAGTCCCATAGGCTTTAGTGGGCACTTCGCGCGGAGCGCCCTGCGCTCTGTGCAGTGCGCGTGCAAAACTTTGTGCGCGGTACTTTGCGCACGATCACTACTTCTCACATTTACACTAAGTTTGGACGTGCTAAGGGCCAGTGCTAAAGTTAGCACCGTTTTGTAAATCAAGCCCCAAGCCTTTTCAGTTCTGCTGAGTAGATTTTTAGTCCGGAGGTTCACTTTAAGTCAGGCAGCCACCATATTATGTGAATAGACAATATAATAATAGGTAAAACAGAGGCGCCAACAAGAGTAAACTTCACTAAAACAGTTTGAAAGGGAGGTCATAGTGGATAAACCTTTAAGTGGAAGATACAAAGGTCTTATTAAAAACAGCTTTATTTAGACAAAAGCTCCACTTGCAACGTGTTCCGCAGGATACAACTGCTTCTTTAGGCAAAAATAATGTGAGTATCTGTAATGAAGTCCCAAAAACACTGTTTCTTCAGCTTTCCTATTTAACTTTACAATGTCTGTTCTCACCAGTGCAACGTAGAAGAAATCCTCCAAACCAGTTCTCAAGACACTCAGGACAGATGAGGCCAAACAGCTACAGGACTGCTTTGACTGTAGATACTGGACTGGTCTTGTCCCTGGTGACCCAGAATGGCAACCTGGATGAATGGGCAGACAATGTCACCTCCTACATCAGTTTTTGTGAGGAGACCTGCATTCCCTCAAAGACCTACAGAGTCTTTCCCAACAATAAACCTTGGTTCAACAACAAGCTACGCTTGCTTCCGCGAACCAAAGAGGTAGCCCACAAGTCCGGTACCCCAGAAGAGTTCAAGAAAGCCAGAAACACCCGCAACAAGGAACTGAGAGCTGCAAAGAGGTCCTACTCCAAAAAAACTCAAAAAAGGACTGAGCCTTAGCTCAACCAACATGCAAGAGGTCTGGAAAGGCCTACAAGCTGCTACCAACTACAAGAGCACCAAATGTGCGTCCCCCCAACATTAAGCTTGCTGAGGCTCTAAACAGGTTCTACTGTAGGTTCAAAGAAATCCACACCAACACTGGCCTGGCCCACGTTGTCCCCCATAACTCTGTTCCCCTCGCTGCTACACCTACCCAAACAAACCCAGGCCTCACAGACCCACTACCTGTACATGAAGGCATGGTCCAGAAACTCCTCCTCAAAATGTATCCAAGGAAAGCACCAGGTCTGGATGGGGTGTCCACACAGTGCCTAAGAACCTGCACTCCCCAGCTGGCCCCTGTCCTCACCGCCCTGCTATCTCATTCCCTAAGGGAAAGCAAGGTCTCCTCCTGCCTAAAGAAGTCCGCCATCATTCCTGTCCCGAAGGAACCAGGTGCTGCTGAACTCAATGACTTCAGACCGATTGCCCTCACCTCGAATGTCATGAAGCTCTGAAGACTGGTCCTGTCTCACCTTAAACTCTACCAACGTCCAAACTGATTCTCTCCAGGTCCATAACATTAGCCTGGAACCTCGACAAACCACACACCTACGCCAGGATCCTCCTCTTCGACTTCAGCTCCACCTTCGACACTATCAGCCCAAACCTTCTCTACAACAAGCTAATACATCTCAACAAGCATCCCAACCTCTGCACTTGGCTGAAGAAATTCCTTACAAACAGGACCCAAGTGGTAAAACTTGACAGCATCACCTCGAGCGTGCAAACCACTAACACAGGTGCTCCACAAGGATGTGTTCTGGCACCAATACATGAACTTCTATACACAAACTTCTGTCCCTCACAAGAGGACTCTGTCAAGGTGATCAAGTTAGAGGACGACACCACCATCATAGGCCTCCTAGACAAGATTGGTGAAAAAGCTTACAGCTAGGAGATCGAGAGAAATTGTAACTGGTTTAAAGACAATAAGCTTGTCCTCAACTCAGCAAAAACCACTGATCATAGACTTCAGGCACAACCACCCCGAACTCCCCCTGGTGCTCATTGAGGGCTCAAAGGGTGCAAGAGTTGCTAGCACTCGCTTACTGGGTACCATCTCCAACGACCTAAGGTGGGAAGCAAATTTCTCCAAAATGCAGAAAACGGCCCAAGAACAGCTGCTCTTCCTGCACCAGCTGAAAAAATTTGGCATGCCCCGCACTCTTCTGACTTGCTTTTATTCTGCCATCATCGAGTCAATCCTCTGTTTCTCCATCATTGTATGGTACGCAGGTGCCTCTGCCAAGGACAAACACAAGCTTCGGAGAATCATCAAAGCTTCTGAGAAGATCATTGGGTCCCCCCTTCCACCTCTTGACCTCCTGTACTCCTCCAGACTGCAATCCAGGGTGGCCAGGATTGCAAACGATCTCTCCCACCCAGGCAACCGTTCCCTCAACCTACTCCCATCGGAGCGCCGCTTCAGGACCATCTCCACAAGGACCTCCACTTTTTCCCCCAACCTGTCCTAGCCCTCAACAGAGATCACACACTTGCACACAAGCCCATACTAGCAAATGCCACATAAAATGCACTAGCAAAAACTTTGTTTTATGCTAATTGCTTTCTGTAATTTTTACATATATACCCCCCCCCCCCCCCCCCCCTTATTGTGAACCCATGTATGCTGTCTTTGCTACTGTGTCTACTGTGCTGTATGTGCCAAAAATAACTCCTTGTACATTTCCCTGTACTTGGCGAAGAAATCAATTCTGATTCTGATTAAGAAAAAGGCCTACCTACAGCGTTTTGGTGTACTGGGAGTTGTGTTGTCATTGAAAGGGGACAATCTGATCTGCTCAGATAAACAACCCAAAGCAGAGTGAGGAAATACAGAGAAGATGTGCCCAGATAGGAAATGTAAACTATGGGAACAAGCCTTAATATTCCACCACTTTGACCTTGACCTAGCCATCATCGAAGACTTCTTAAATCTTCTGCACTCACACCGAAAAGCTTTATAAATAGCCTGAAGTGTTGCTAAACAATCATGCAAAATAAATAGAAATCAGTTTTACTTTGCCAGTGTGAATTAAGATGTCCCTAAGTTACAACTAACACCCAAATGGAAACCATACAGTTAAAATGATGAAAATGGCGATGTGGTTCGAAAACTGGATGGATAATACCCGATACTTCTACTCTCGGTCGGATTGAGAATATTAGATTCACACACTCCAATGAGTTCTGGGTCACCATGAGCTTGCTGGTTAGTTTGTGCCTCTAGAATATTAGATTAAATATCGCCCTTCAGCTTGGGAGTTCCCTTATAGCGTTCTTCACAAAGCAGCAAGCACAGCGTTATCTGAAGTAAGGTTTGTGCCTCATCTGGTTTCTGCTCCCTCGGCATGAGATCTACTTGTCCTCCTGTCTTGTGACGCAGCTGATGCTGTGCATATCCCTGTTCCTGAGGGGTTCTTCCAGTAAAACAAAGTGTTGCCACTGGCTCATCTTCCCGTTATAGGTCTGTAAGGCTGTGGCAGTTTGACCCAGCTAATTGCACAGTGAAGATTACCTGCTGGGCTCTCCAGTGAAGCTGAACTGACGTTCTTCTCTTCATAGGCGTGACAAAATTCTTCACAGTTGGAGACATCATTGGAAAAAAAAGCTATCAGCATCTGTGTGAATATTTTTGTTTCGAGACAATTACTGGTCGTGCCTGTTTAATACAGTAAGCTCTGCATGCGAATCTCAACATTGTCACGCAGTCAAGGCGAGGCCGTGGAGGTCTAGAGGACCCCAGGTATAGCAGTAAAACGTTCCTCAACAATATGGAGCACAGTTTGGTCTATCCCATCTATGTTTTTATGCTTGCTTGTGTCAAGCCCAAAAAACAGTTAAGCAATGTAAGCATTGTTGTACTATACCTCTGTAGACTTTTACAGAATACAGTTAAAGAAAACCTGTAACAAAGAAAACCTCCCCTGCGGGTACTCACCTCGGGTGGGGGAAGCCTCCGGATCCTATTGAGGCTTCCCCTGTCCTCCTCGGTCCCACGGCGGCGGTAAAATCCTCCCTGGTTTCCCCAGAATGGCTGCAATGTAAATATTTACCTTCCCCGGCTCCAGCGCAGGATCGGCTCTCTGCACGGAGATAGGCGAAAATAGCCAATCTCCGTCGGGCCGCTCTACTGCGCAGGCGCAAGTCTCCTGTGCGGTAAAGCGGACCTGACGGAGATCGGCTATTTTCGCCTATCTCCGTGCGGAGAGCCTCAACAGCGCCCCTGCTGGAGCCAGGGTTTTATTTTACATTGTAAGCTGCTGCCTCGATGACTCATTTGATGACGAAACATGTAGGGTTTACACACAGAAGCACAATATCGTAAACTGCAAGACTGTAGCCCTAACGTGTGGAAATTGTTTCAAATCCTTTCTGGAAAGCCGTGTCAATGAGAAGTGTGGAATTTTCAAATGCTGGACTCTGGGCCATCAGGAAATTCTAGTTCCTGCAAAAGAAACTGCTCAAAAACTGATAACAAGAACCCGAAACACACGTCTGTGAAGAAATTACATTCAATGTGAAGGTTATAAAATTGAAGATGTAAGAAGAACTGGAAGGTCTTCAACAGGGTCAACTCCCAAAACCATTGCTGTAGCTGAAGCATGGTTACCCCACTGTGATCCAGAGACCAAACAGTCCTTTCCAGTGGTGGCTCATAGATTCTACATGGCCAAAGACAGGCATGGCAAAAAATGAGTAGGAAAGGTCTCAGTCCCATTTTGGGGGTTCAGAAAGTATTTAAATGGTTGACTATATTATAAAGAATAAACCCGGAATTCAGAATCCTGCTCTACCCTGATGTTCCACTTAAAGGAAGGGTTGAATGAAAATCGGAGGTGGAAGCTGAGGAGAGTTGTCCTCACTATGCAGGACAATGCACCTACTCACCGGGCTGGCAAGATGATGAGTGTTTTGAAGAACTGAGGCCATCTACCCTATGCACCTCCAGATCTGTATTGATCTATCCTCAGATTTAAAAAGTTGTTTTGATTGGTTGGTGGTGGTGAAGGGAAGGGGGGGGGGGGTCGGGGGAGGGGTATGGGCTGTGGTAGATCTACTGATTATATCATAGCCGACACAGTGTAGTATATTTCAGTGACCAGACATCAGAATTATTTTTGGAAGGGTTACATAAATGTTGAGAAATAATCTGCCAAGTGTGTTGAACTTTTGGGAGTGAGATGTGGCCATCTGAGCTACCCTTTAGTCTGTCAACTCGAACCAGTCTGTCCATTCTCCCTCTGACCTCTCTTAGTAACATGGCATCTGCAGAAGTGCTGCTCACTGGATGTATTTCGTACCTTGCTGAGTAAACTCTAGACGTGCATGGGAATTTCAGAAGAAAGGCAGTTATGCTAGGTACACATCAATTTTGTATAAATTTTGTGTTAGATAGAAGGTTCAATAGATAATTTCCATCATGTCCAATATTATTTTCAATCGTTTTTCTTGTCGATTTCTCATAAATGTATGGAAATAGATAAGATAGGAGAATCGAGCAGGAAATCGACCAGAAAATCAACCGAAAAAATGCATCGTGTGTACCTAGCATTACAGAAATACTGAAACCAGCAAGTCTAGCACCAATAGACAAAATCCTCCCATACTGGTGATCGATGGGAACATTCACTGACGCTCCAGTCTTGTAATCTGCATCATGTTATTCATCGTACTGCTGCCACAGGATTGGTTGATAAGATAGTTGCATGAATAAGTAGGTTTTAAAGAGGAACTGTAAGGAAAATAACAATGAATAAAATTGCTTATTTTGTTACAATATGCATTTATTGTTAAAGTGGACCCAAATTAAAAATACAAGATTTCAGAAATAAAATCTATTATCTAACTTATAATAATAAAAAGCAGCCTTTTTTCAGCTGCATGATGACAAATATAAAATAGTTTACATTTATTGGAGGAACCCCTCCCTTCCTTTCATATTGCCGGGACAGAATCCGGCAGACTGGTGGAGGAGATAAAAAACAAAACACAGGCTGCTACTGATGATGTCACAGGGGAGGTGATCTCAGCTTGTGTGAGATTTCACATAGACGACGCCCCTGTGAAGGAGGGTAGCTGATGACAAACACACCCATGGTCTAAAACCTCCTACTAAGCTGAGAAGTAATGGCTGCCACCTGTATAACCCTAGTTATGAAAAGAGAAGGGTGAAAAGCATGCACTGAAATGCTCATAGACTTGAAAGAGTGTTTATTTATCTTTGTATGTGTCAGAGTGGTGCAACTAAATATTATGAATTAAAAAAATGTTTGGTTTGGGTCCGCTTTAAGTTAATGCTTGGCCATTGTTGCAATCGAAATTTATCACATAGCAATGTCTTTAGTCCTGTCAGGTACAGCTCTGCAGAATGTTTATTGAGAGTGCTGAGGCCGCTACAAAATATACCTGGTAAAGATATAGGAAGTGTTTCTGATGCTAAAACCAAGAAAATTACCGAAAAAGTGGGTATCCTGAATAAGTTGCTGCATTCTACTGTTTGGATTCTACTATACGTCACTACAGTGCCCATTTAAGTGCTTAGTGAATAATCATCTGCAATGCACTTACTTTATGATGTGCCTGTTGCACTTTCCTGTAAATTAAGACCTGTAAGGACAGAATTATCTGAATTTTGCTACCTTGTAGGCCTCATGTTTGGGTGAGCCCCTCCCCCTGTGACAACAGACCTCCCCTGTCTCACATGACCTCCGTCAATAAACTTGAGGTGAGACCTTCCGTATGGCTGGGGCAGGTATCACCGGCTGTCCATGGGCATCTCCCCTACATCTCCCCCATTTCTGGAAACGCCACAAAGGCCCAGGCCTTGGGCAGCAGCTGGCAAAGGGGCACCTAGACATAAAAGAGGAATTGCTGAATATTGAAGAAGAGGCTGCAAATGGAATATGGAAGCTGCAGATAAAGTACAACACATGGACATAGGGAGCTGTTGCTGCTCAAGGCAAGGGATCTGTATATACAGTAACTGAAGGGTCTGCTGTACACGAAGGTTAGAGGGGGCTGCACAAGAATTAGGAGGGGGTTGCTACACATGGAAGAGGAGCTGCAAGAAAGTTGGCCTAGGGGTGTAAAAACTATAAATCTGGCCTGGTCTATCTCAATAATAATATTAACAGTGAAGATTACCGTGGAGCTCCAGGCCCTTTATAAGAGCATTCTTCAGTGAATTCTAAAACCTCTACAATTTACAACTTAGGACATGCTGTCCATGAATAGGAGGACAAGCAGATAAGATTGCTTTCTTCATATGAAGTCTCTTTCTTTGCAATTCCTTTTTACTCAACCAATGTGGTTTGTTTTATCACTTTAGGATCATTGGGGTCGTTGGTCTATGAATCAAGGTTTCAGCACTTGGAAGATATAAAGTAACAGGAATTATGAAACCATATGGCAGCGCTGGTCTCCACGGACAGCACGACACATGCGGAGGATCGTAACGGTTTATGGCATTCAGGAGTTGTTAAGGACACTCAGAGATGGGTCGGAATAAGGAGTAACCTCTATTCTGAACGCCGTCTACTATCTGAGTCTCTTCTTCACAAGCCGAGTAATAATATTGGGATTTTGACATTGAGATCTATTTGTTGCTGTTGATCTCCTTCCCTGTTTTTTTCATCTTTCTATTTTTTTTTTCCACTGATCTTCTCCGTGTTTTTCGAGGACGTCCCCTTATTCTTGATCCCTGTGGATTCCATTCTAAGGCTCTTGTCTCTATAAGTTCCTCTCCCTTCCCGAGTGTGTAGCGTGTCAAACATCACTTCCTTTTCCTTAAAGTGAACCTTCAGACTAAAAATCTGCTCGGCAGCACTGAAAAGGCTTGGTGTTTCTTTAACAGTTTCACAGCATCAGAACTTTGTTTTTCTTACCAAAGCATCATTTTTAGCTGCATTTTTAGCAAAGCTCCGCCCATCAAAGAAAAAAAGCCCAGGTTTTTTTCCCTGATGCTGTGCAGAGCATGATGGGATTTCCTATGTTGTTATTCATGTTGCCTAGCAACTGGGAGGGGTGATCAGAGCACAGGACAGTTGGAACTGTGTCTCCTCCTTTCAACCAAAAAGATGGCTGCCCTCATGAAATCAAACATTTGCCTGTTCTTTTAAAACAGTGTGGGTAAGATATTATATTACCTATTTTAATTAACATAACTAATGTAACTTAATGACAGTATGTTTGTTTAGGCTGGAGTTCCTCTTTAACTGCTCTTCTATTGGTGTTTTTCTATAGTTCTTTATTTGTCACTTTCTCCAGCCATTTAATATTGAAGTCCAAGGCCAGATTGATACTTTTTTCATCCCCTAAGCCAAGTATATTTGAGCTCTCATTCCATGTGCAGCACCCTCTTCCATGTGTATCATCAATGTATAGCTGACCCTCTCTTTCATGCACTCCCTTGGGCATCAGCTTCCATGTTCATGTGTTGCTCCCCTTTTGCAACCCTCTCTTTTATATGTAGCAGCCCCCGTTTCTTGTCCAGGTGCCCCTTTGGGCTGCCGCCGCCCAAGGCCCTGGCCTTTGAGGCCTTTCCAGAAACCCGGCCCTGCATAAGTCTCCGTTGGTACCAGTTTACAAAGGTCTGGATCTTTTGGGTAATGAGTTGTGTGACCTTCCAATTGCCACAGAGACTGTGCACTCAGTTGCTGCTAAATGGCTATCTGGGGTTCTCTTTGGACAACTGTTGAACACAAAAGGCAAGACAGTCCCTGGGTGTGTTTGAACCACTAACCTTTCGGTTAACAGCCAAATGCGCTAACCAATTGCGCCATAGAGACTGTGCACTCAGTGGCTGCTAAATGATTTCATGGGGATGTATGTGTGTCTTTTGGAGGGAGGAAGTAAGTCTGCTCCAAGAAGTTTAACACCACTTTTTCCTACAGCAAAGCATTCACTGTGTGGCAGTATAGTGGTGAGCATAGCTGCCTTCCAAGCAGTTGACCTGAGTTTGATTCCTGGCCAATGTATGTGAGCTGGCTTTTGACATCCTACAAATCCCTGGAAGACAACATCCATGAACGAGGAGGAGGTGGAGGAGATGTTTTTCACCTTCCAAAACGTTTTGGAAGCATTTTAAGGGGCACTTCCGGTTTTTCTATCCAGATATCCAAATAGGTCGGATATCCGCGGATAATGCGTCCGGATATCCGCATTCACGTGGATATCTAAAAGGTCTGATTCGGATATCCGGATATCTGGATATCCGGATCCGGATCAATTCGGATTTTAGAAGTACTATCCAAGCACCCCTGTGCATGATCCTTACACTTCTCTGCCAGTAACAAAACCTGCTCCAACATCCATTCTGCTCCACCGTCTGTTTTGCTCCACTGAGGGTAACTTCTCAGCACAATTTTTATGCTGAAAAATTAGGCTTATACGCGAGTTTATACAGTATTTCTCTTTATAGGGTACAGCTGGATAAATGCTTTGTTTGCGTTTTTTTTGTTTAATTTTTTACATCAGCATCACCATCTCTGGTAACAGCACTTCCCAAATAGATTAAATTTGGTCATACAAGGTGCCAATTACTTTTCTGTCACACTTCTTGCAATGTTAACCTAATGAAGTGGTCACAATACTGTGAAACATGCTGTCTGCTTAATGGGTGCTCAAAGCTGATGCAGCTTAAAAATGAACCAATCAGATTCCACCTTGGCGGGATTAGATTGGTCCATTTTCTATCTGCATGCATTTGCATACAACATTTGCAGTATCCTGCATAAACTCAGAATTATTTCCACCTCATTGACCATCCCTAGTGTTTACTCAGGTACAACCTGCATTAGTCACAATGAAAACAAGTAAGAACATTTTGGTAAGTGACTAGAATGGTCTACAATCTACAGCTGATAGAAATGATGGAATCAGAAGAGCTGTGCATGACTGTAGGAACAAGGGAGTATGTAACATCAATACGCCCTTATGCCTTTTGGTGGAGGGCAGAAGAGAGGGAGTGTCCAGCAGTCATTTTCCGGATGCCTCCTCATACTTTGTTTAACGGACTAGTGTGCTGTAGTAAGATGGCTGCTGGTCTATGTCCCCCATACTTTGCCAAATTTAGATGGGCATATATGAGTTCTGTTTACATAGTAGGGAGCGGTTGATTATTCCAACCCAATCACCCGCTGTGGGTGAAGCCTAGTTACAACTGACTTTATGATTTCACCTCTTTAACCACTTTGCATCCAGACCTTGTTTTCCCCTTATGGACCAGAGCAGTTTTGACATTTTAGCTATGTCCCTATTTAATCAGCAATAACTGTATCCCTACTTATGACACCTAAATGAAATATATATCTTTTTTTTTCAAGACTAGGCTTTCATCCTATGACATTTTTTTACTTGAACAATTTTGTTTTCTATGTATTTTAATGGTAAAATCAGTAAAGAAACTGAAAAACCACATTATTTCTCAGTTTTATAAATTACAGTTTAAAAATAAAAAAGCACCACTGTAAATAAAAAACACAGATTTTGTTTGGCCATTTCTACCGTTTATCACAAAACTTAAATTATGTTCCTGTCACAATTTATGATTAGAAAATTTGATTCTGAAATAATGCCACAGTGTGTATTTTTCACTATGAACTGAAAAAAATATAAGTATTATTAATAGTAAAAATCAATCTTATTGGCTCAAGGAACATATATTCCCTTTCACCAATTAGTGCTGCATCAGATAGTGCCGGAGGTTTTTCACAGGAGCAAGCCCAAAAGACTTATATCTACATCCTTGTGGCTTAGATGAAGTCACAGAGGCGTTAGATATACTGTACTAGTGGAAAAAGTGGTTAAAGTAAACCTGAACTGAAAAATAAAAGTTAAACATACACATTTCATACCTACCTCCCACATAGTTTTCTCATTAATCTCATACTCCTCTCCTGCGTTCTGTTTGCCCACCATTATAGATGAAATTCTCCAACTTCCATTTTAAAAAACGGCGCTGACCCTGTAACAGCTTCCTGGTCAGCCCTTCATGAACCTTTGATATCACCCCCTTGTGCACGGATACACGTGAGCCCAAGGTGGCAGATCCCAAAAAGGAGGATGGTGCATGTGGGGCCTTCAGCTTCCTGAGAGACAAGAACGACTTGAACTAATTAGAACTTGGAGGAATCGCTGTCAGAAGAAAATGGTGGGCTTCTGAGAGCAATTGACAGTGAGGTAAGTATGTAACATTCATTTTCAGGCACATGTCTTAATAATATTAGTCAGTTAAAGTGGACCCAAATTAAAAATACAAGATTTCAGAAATAAAATCTATTTTCTAACTTATAATAATAAATAGCAGCCTATTTTCAGCTGCATGATCACAAATATAAAATATTTTACATTTATTGGAGGAACCCCTCCCTTCCTTTCCTATTGCCGGGACAGAATCCGGCAGACTGGTGGAGTAGGTGGTGTCCTGCAAAGGAGGAATCGCTAATGGCTGCCACCTGTATAACCCTAGTTATGAAAAGAGAAGGGTGAAAAGCATGCACTGAAATGCTCATAGGCTTGAAGGAGTGTTTATTTATCTTTGTATGTGTCAGAGTGGTGCAACTAAATATTTTGAATTAAAAAAATTTTTGGTTTGGGTCCGCTTTAAGTACCCTTCTATAACTTTTTGAGTGATTTTTTTTTTTTGTAAAGCAGCCACTGTCTTAGATTGGCATTAATTATTCTATTAATTACCAAGTAAGGATAGGTTTTCCATACAGGCCTCAAATCTATGGTTGCCATAGGATGATATAAGTCCACGAGGACCCTTCTCTCCAGTGGCGTAGCGGTGGGCCCCGATGCAAGTTTTATAATGGTGCCCCCCCAAGCACTCTATACATAACAATTGATACGGCGCACCAAAACCTGCCAATGGTAACTACAGTGTCAGAGGAGCAAGAAGGGGATGGGGGACAGTTTGTTACTGATTACCCCCAAGCACTCTATACATAGCAATCCCTGCCAATGGCAACTACAGTGTCAGAGGTGCAAGAAGGGGATGGTGAACAGTTTGTTAATGATTACCACTATTCAAAGTATCTATAGAAGTGATTATTATGAGCACAGGACCAATAGAGAGCTAATACTGTAGTTGAGGCAGGGTCCTTCGGGGCCCCTCTGACCCAAGGGCCCTGATGCGGTCGCTACCGCTGCACCCCCTATTGCTTCACCCCTGCTTCTCTCATTTATGTATAAATCCACTACAGTTAGAGCTTGCTATAATGTCTCCCCACTCAGAGGTTTTCTTCTGAAACACTGTGCATACCTCCTAACTGTCCTGAGTATGTCGGAACAGTCCCAGATTTGTACTCCTTCATATTGTCTCATTTGCTTAGCTGCTACCCCAGATCATTGTGTCGTGTCTCTTTTTTTTTTTAGAGGACTGTTGAGTGTTTCGGAACGGTAGAACTGATTCATAAGAACATTTCTGCATTATGTCATTACACTGTACAGCATTGTGATCTCCCTTCACTTCATATTAAACATTCGGTGCAAAGGGAAGTTGTCACTTATCCTACTATCTGACGGAGGATGTCACCATCCAGGCGAAGCAGAAACGCAATTGTTCAGCATCACTGCAAGCCAAGGGACTAACTCACAACCAGGAGATCGGTTCCAGGGCAGACCGTGGCAGCTTCCATCAGACAGAGACATAGAACTTTCCCAGGCGTGAAAGTGGAAACGGGAGCACAGCTGGGCGATGGGCTGTGTTGTCCATGGAGGTAGTGAGATTGTGACAGGTTCACTTGACAGAGCGTGAGGCCTTCCATTAGCTCCTCTTGAGTTAGATTACAAGGGTGGGAAAACGACATGGAGATCTCTGACATGGAAATGTGTTTCAGAAGCCAACCATGTCTCCTGGAGAAATAAATCATGGGCAGATAGAATTCCTAAACCGCTCCATATCTTCATGCTTGAGCAGAGCTCAGCAATGGTCATCCCATGAACTTTCCCATCTCCAACAATAAATCTCGTCTCCTCACATCCCAGCATCTGTGAAAACATGACTGTTATTCAGAGTCTTCAGCAAGGGGGACGGGAGAAGCCTGGATGGTGGAGGAAAGTGCCTATACACCCTGGGCTTGCCAAATTAGTGCCAAATCATGCGCACAGTGCCGCCACACCATCACGAACGCCGCTGACTTTACTGCCCGGCAGATGCTGTATACGAATATTCACTTACTTTATTTGCAGCCATGTTGGGTCACTGAAAACAATGACACATGGCTGACTCCTGAGGAATTACACGGGCCGTAAAGGAGAACAATTTAAAACAGACTCTGGGGGGAGTTTGGTTACCGTTACAAAGGAAAAGAGAGTCCAGATGTAGCAGAGGAAGAGGACAGAGCAGGTCAGCAGGGTCTCTGCCTGAGTACACAGCCTCAAAGTATGTCCTTCATGGGAGAAATATGGAGGCTGCTGCCTTTGCTGACATCCGGAAAAAAAAAAACACTTACTGCCTAGTCAGCCTATGCTAATCCTCTGTTTTATGAGTTATTCACCCGTAACATACGGGCAATAATATGAAAGTAAGACCACCTGATCTGCAGATGTGAATGGTGTACAAAGTATTACAGTCATGGGATAAGTATGAGGTACTGGAGGTGTGTTTAGCTTCTAAGGGTAGAATGGTTAATTTGCATATATTTAGCAGTGATGCACTGGGAGACATCTCAAGCTCACTCCAACCTGAATTATCGCAAATTCTTTCTGTTTTAAAGGGAACCAGAGACGAAGCACCCTTGTGTATTTTACCATATATATCAGTAAGAACATTAGAGAAAACACTTACCATGCTCTCTGTTTCATCCTCACTGCTAAAAGTGTCTGTTATCAGCTGTGATAAGAATCCCAGACTGAGCATTCAGTCTGGCTTTGCAGGGAATAATTATAGCTGAGTCATTATAGCAGAGCCACAAGGGGGCAGGCTTGGGCTTGAAAAGACACCAGAGAAGACAGACTCAGCTATAATCTTTCCGTAGCAAAGCCAGACTGAGTGCTCAGTCCGGGATTCTTATCAGAGGTGATAACAGTCAGATTACACAGAGAACAATGAAACAAAGAGCAGATTAGGTGTTTACTGTCATGTTCCCACTGATTTATAAGGTAAAATACAAGAGGGTGCTTCATCTCTGGTTCTCTTTAAGAAAGCAAACTTTTGTTTTTCATAGGATAAGTATAACAGTCAAATGATACAAAGGAGGCGGGGACTGTCTGGAACACAGCCTGTCTGTGAATGGACTGACAAATGCTCAACTTGTCCCGCGTCTTGCGGTAATTTGCATTACACTGTGATGAATAATCACATAACTACATTTACGATCACAAAGACTTTCCAGAATGTGAAGGGCATCCTCTATCCTAAAAGTGAGCCCCAGGTGAAAAAAAAATTGAGGAGATCTACAATTGTATCTATCCTCCTACTCCTAAAAATGTTATTTATTTTTAACTTATCCCACAGTTTTTGTTTAAAAACGTAAAAGGTAAATTTAAAGTTTTATTGTCTCTGCTCACTGACACAGTCCAAGTGTCCAAGAGCTACAATATATGAACTATGAGCTTTTTTTTTATCTCTACTTGGCCTGCACTCAGAAGCTAGTCTCTGACAGGAAAGAGTTTTATGGCTGTAATTTGTTTTCAGTGAAGGTTACATTATAGTCCAACTAGGTCCTGACTAGAGAGAAACAGTCACTTGCATACCTGAATGTTAAAGGGAAGCAGAGGTGAGAGTGATATGGAAGATGCCATATTTCATTTTTACCAATGCAGTTTTCCTGGCTGTCCTACTGATCCTCTACCTCTAATACTTTTAGTCATACACCCTGAACAAGTATGCAGATCAGATGTTTCTGACTGAAATTGGACTGTATTAGCTGCATGCTTGATTCAGGTGTGTGATTCAGACACTACTGCAACCAAAGAGACCAGCAGGACTGCCAGGCAACTGGTATTGTTTAAAAGGAAATAAACATGACAGCCTCCATATCTCTCTCACTTCAGGTTCACTTTAACTCATTCAGGCAGAAATAGAAAAAAAGGAACCCAGCCTAGTTATTTGTATGCTTGGCACTGCGCATACACGTCTATCTCATTGCGTCACGTCACCGCAGGCACATTGCAAGCTTTGTACACACGCCAGATGGCTCTTGGTTTGGACCCTTGCCGTGACTGAATTCGTGTTATTGAAATTCAGAAACCTAAATGTACCTATCCTCACTCCGAGACCAGTGGGCAGGCTCAGAGGGAGATCACTGATTTGCGCTTCAAGACAAGACAAATAACATTTATATTGCGCTTTTCTCCTGGCGGACTCAAAGCGCCAGAGCGGCAGCCACTAGGACGGGGGGCTCTATAGCGCTCTATAGGCAGTAGCAGTGTTAGCTAGACGTGCCTAAGGTCTTCTACTGAATAGGTGGAGCCGAGATTCGAACCCTGGTCTCCTGTGTCAGAGGCAGAGCCCTTAACCAGTACACATCCAGCCACCACCAGCTTCACGTTAGGCTTCTCATGTGGACCCTGTCCACTTGTCTGGGGTGCTGAAGTGTGGTGATGGGTGAATTGGGGTTTCTGAATTGAATTTCAATAACCCAAATTTGAACACCAACACTATTTACCAGCACCCCAAAACGTTTGGTGTTTCAGCAAGTGATCTGCTTGGCCGATGGTCCCAGCTGAGCACAGACCGGGTGTATTATTCAACTGTTCAGCCCCCTCCCCCCAATGCTCCGTGCCACTTTGTTGTGTGCCATACTGATACCCTCCCACTCCATAGCAACAGAACACGTCTCTACAATCACGGCCCCTAGCGGTTGCCCAAGGGATGGAGAGCCAATCCCTGCTTGCCGACAGTCCTCATACGTGTGTACAAGGCTTTATCTTGTGCTAGACTGAGACACAAGCACTTCCTGCCCAATGCTAACCCAAGCCAAATGCAAGATTCCTTTCTATAAGTACATCTTCCTCCACAAGAAAAGTTTCAAGATAAGAGAGCAAATACAGCAGCAAGAAAAAGTATGTGAACCCTAAGGAATTATATGGATTTCTCCACAAATTGGTCATAAAATGTTATCTGATCTTCATCTAAGTCACAACAATAGACAATCTGCTTAATCTCATACCCAGGGCCGGGCCGGGGCAGAGGCGAGACCGCATCGGGGCCCCGAAGGGCCCTCCCTCAACTGCAGTATTAGCTCTCTATTGGTCCTGTGCTTATAATAATGACTTCTATAGATACTTTAAATTGTGGTAATCATTAACAAACTGTTCCCCATCCCCTTCTTGCACCATTGGCAGGTTTTAGTGCGCCGTATCCATTGTTATGTATAGAGAGTGCTTGGGGGGGCCCCATTGTAAAACTTGCAACTCCTAAGCTATGTCACTGGGAGAGAAAGACTCCAGCCTCAGGGTGCAATGTAGGAGGGGCGCAGGGTGGGGCTGAGGTGAGAGGTGCTCCAGCCTCAGGGCACAGTGTAGGAGGGGTGCAGGGCGGGGCCAAGGCAGAGGCGAGAGAGGCTCCAGCCTCAGGGCGCAGTGTAGGAGGGGGCACAAAACTCACTCAGCTATCATTCCCCTATTGTGTATGAAGCAGAGAGAAATAAGAAAAGAGGATACATGACAGTGACTGCAAGCCAGATAACTAGAGATTAAGGTGTTGGGGGCCCTGGGGCACCTCTCAGTCTATTAGCAATCAGTGTGTGACGGGTGGGGTGGGAGGGATGAAGGGGCCCACTTTGGTGTCTCAGCCTTGGGTGCTGGAGGACCTTGTCCCGGCACTGCTAATACCACACACATAATTACAGTAAATGTTTCCATGCTTTTCTTGAACACACCATGTAAAGATTCACAGTGCAGGTGAAAAAATTATGTGAACCCCTAGACTAATGACCTCTCCAAGAGCTAATTGGAGTAAGGTGTTAGCCAGCTGGAGTCCAATCAATGAGATGAGATTGGAGGTGTTGGTTACAGCTGCACTGCTTTTCCCAAGAAGCATTGCCTGATGTGAATGATGCCTCGCACAAAAGAGCTCTCGAAAGTCCTACGATTAAGAATTGTTGACTTGCATGGTGGCCACCCTGTAAAGATGACTGCTAGAGCACAGCGCAGAATGCTCAATGAGGTGAAAAAGAATCCTAGAGTGTCAGCTAAAGACTTACAAAAGTCTCTGGCATATGCTAACATCCATGTTAGCGAATCTAGTATACGTAAAACACTAACCAAGAATGGCTTTGAGGAGGAGGTAAGCGTGATGGCTACCTTATATAAAGCATGTCTTTTTCCTGTACATACTGTCTCTGATGAAGCAGGGCTAGTCCCTGCAAATCAGCTGTCAGACTGTCTTTCCCCCCACTGCTGTAACCATTTTGTCTACCCAGCCACAATAAAGAGTATTTGACGCAGCTGTGCCCATCTCTCCTTCTCTTTGATTGGATTTTGTGGACTGCTACTGGAGCATGCTGCAGGTATGTGGTTGTAATCCATCCCTACTGCATTTAGTGCTAGTGCTTTGCGTCTCTCCTACTTTGACTAAACAAGAATGGAGTTCATGGGAGAATACAACAGAGGAAGCCACTGCTGTCCCCCCAAAAAAGCATTGTTGCCCATTTAAAGTTTGAAAAAGAGCACCTGGATGTTCCACAGCAGTCCTGGCAAAATATTCTGTGGACAGATGAAACCAAAGTTGAGTTGTTTGGAAGAAACACACAACACTACTGTATGTGTGGAGAAAAAGAGGCATAGCGCACCAACATCAAACCCTCATCCCAACTGTGAAGTGTGGTGGTGGGAGCATCATGGTTTGGGGCTGCTTTGCTGCATCAGGGCCTGGCCGAATTGCTATCATCAAAGGAAAAATGAATTCCAAATTGTATCTAGACATTTTGCAGGAGAACTTAAGGCTATCTGTCCACTAGCTTAAGCTCAGCAGAAGATGTGTGTTGCAACATGACAACAACCCAAAGAATAGAAGTAAATCAACAACAGAATGGCTGAAACAGAAGAAAATATGCCTTCTGGAGTGGCCCCGTCAGAGTCCTGACCTCAACCCGATTGAGATGCTGTGGCATGACCTCAAGAAAGCGATATACACCAGATATACCAAGAATATTGCTGAACTGCAACAGTTCTGTAAAGTGGAACGGTCAAGAATTACTCCTGACCGTTGAACACGTCTGACCTGCAACTACAGGAACGTTTGGTTGAAGTAATTGCTACTAAAGGAGGCTCAACCAATTATTAAATCCAAGGGTTCACATACTTTTTTCACCTCCACTGTGAATGTTTACATGGTGTGTTCAATAAAACATGGAAACATTTAATTATTTGTGTGGTATTAGTTTAAACAGACCAAATTGTGCAAAAATCCATATAATTTTAGAGGGTTCACATGCTTTTTCTTGCATATATATATATATATATATATATATATATATATATATATATATATATATATATATATATATATATATATATATATACATATATATATATATACATATATACATACATACATACATACATACATACATACATATATATATATATATATATATATATATATATATATATACACAGTGGCTTATTCGGCCCCCTTGAAGTTTTCTACATTTTATCATATTACTGCCACAGACATGATTCAATTTTATTGGAATTCCGCATGAAAGACCAACACAAAGTGGTGTACACGTGAGAGGTGGAACGAAAATCATACACGATTCCAAACATGTTTTACAAATCAATAACTGCAAACTGGGGTGTGCGTAATTATTCAGCCCCCTTTGGTCTGAGTGCAGTCAGTTGCCCATAGACATTGCCTGATGAGTGCTAATGGCTAAATAGAGTGCACCTGTGTGTAATCTAATGTCAGTACAAATACAGTTGCTCTGTGACGACCTCAGAGGTTGTCTAAGAGAATATTGGGAACAACAACACCAGGAAGTCCAAAGAACACACCAGACAGGTCAGGGATAACGTTATTTAGAAATTTAAAGCAGGCTTAGGCTTCAAAAAGATTTCCAAAGCCTTGAACATCCCATGGAGCACTGTTCAAGCGATCATTCAGAAATGGAAGGAGTATGGCACAACTGTAAACCTACCAAGTTAAGGCCATCCACCTAAACTCACAGGCCGAACAAGGAGAGCGCTGATCAGAAATGCAGTGAAGAGGCCCATGGTGACCCTGGACGAGCTGCAGAGATCTACAGCTCAGGTGGGGGAATCTGTCCATAGGACAACTATTAGTCATGCACTGCACAAAGTTGGCCTTTATGGAAGAGTGGCAAGAAGAAAGCAATTGTTAACAGAAAGCATAAGAAGTCCCGTTTGCAGTTTGCCACAAGCCATGTGGGGGACACAGCAACCATGTGGAAAAAGGTGCTCTGGTCAGATGAGACCAAAATGGAACTTTTTGGCCAAAATGCAAAACGCTATAAGTGGAGGAAAACTAACACTGCACATCACTCTAAACACACCATCCCCACTGGCAAATATGGTGGTGGCAGCATTATGCTCGGGGGGTGCATCTCTTCAGCAGGGACAGGGAAGCTGGTCAGAGTTGATGGGAAGATGGATGGAGCCAAATACAGGGCAAACTTGGACGAAAACCTCTTGGAGACTGCAAAAGACTTGAGACTGGGGCGGAGGTTTACCTTCCAGCAGGACAACGACCCTAAACATAAAGCCAGGGCAACAATGGAATGGTTTAAAACAAAACATATCCATGTGTTAGAATGGCCCAGTCAAAGTCCTGATCTAAATCCAATTGAGAATCTGTGGCAAGATCTGAAAACTGCTGTTCACAAACGCTGTCCATCTAATCTGACTGAGCTGGAGCGGTTTTGCAAAGAAGAATGGGCAAGGATTTCAGTCTCTAGATGTGCAAAGCTGGTAGAGACATACCCTAAAAGACTGGCAGCTGTAATTGCAGCAAAAGGTGGTTCTACAAAGTATTGACTCAGGGGGCCGAATAATTACGCACACCCCACTTTGCAGTTATTGATTTGTAAAAAAATGTTTAAAATCATGCATGATTTTCGTTCCACTTCTCACGTGTACACCACTTTGTATTGGTCTTTCATTCATGTTAATATGACAAAATGTGGAAAACTTCAAGGGGGCCGAATACTTTTGCAAACCACTATATATATATATATATATATATATGTGTGTGTCTGTATTTACATTAAGGTTCGTACACACCCTAGAAAAACTCATCCAAGAGGATTGTTCTGCGAGGTCTCAGACAAGAGTTCTGCATGTATTCAGGCGCATCACTAAATTATTGCGAAGAAAGAGTGTTTTGTAGTAGAGGCTACTCCGCCCACCCTAAGCTGCCCGTTTGTGAACCGCCCCTTCCCCTCTCTATTGAACAGCACAAGCCAGGTGATGTGTAGCATGTATGCTTAGCACTTGTGCTCCTCAGCATCGCCCTAACAATCTAGCAACAATTAGACTGACTGAGCATTTCTATGGGGCTTTAAGCCTTGCACTCACGTTAGAGAAATGTCATTTAAAAATGTCTGAT
Source organism: Hyperolius riggenbachi (assembly GCF_040937935.1). Classification (NCBI taxonomy): domain Eukaryota; kingdom Metazoa; phylum Chordata; class Amphibia; order Anura; family Hyperoliidae; genus Hyperolius; species Hyperolius riggenbachi. Next base: position 237,087,649 of record NC_090657.1, read on the forward strand.
GAACGATGGATATGGCCATATCAGATGACAATCATTATGAAAAATGTAGCCAAAGGACGTTAAATTACAAAGACGAGCGACAAATATCAGGCATGCTGCAGACAACTATGGACAATTCCTACCACACACAGCACTATTGACAATCATGTGCAGTGTTGCACTGTTCGATCCGGCGCAATGCTGTGGGCTATCCATCTACCTCTTTTTCGGCCCCTTCCCACAATAGACTTAGATTTTTTATCCTGTCCAGTAAATACTTTAAAACAATGTTGACCAAAGATTCAATTGATTGGATATGTTAATGGAATCGATTGCCATTTGATTCGATCAGAGTAATCTAATCTGCAGGAAATCGCACAGGAAAATCAATGAATGTATGGGCACCTTTCATCAAGACAATGCACCAGCTCACAAATCCGTAATTGCAATGGCCAAAATTAATGAATTAAAGTTTGAATTGCTAACTCACCCTATTCGCCAGATTTAGCCCCCTCGGATTATTTTCAGTTCCCAAACTTAAAAAAATGGCTCAGTGGTCAAAGATTTTCCAACAATGAAGAAGTGGTGGCGGCAGTTAATGGCTATTTTGAAGAAGCAAGACAGTTCCTATTATAAAAATGGTATCAAACTTATTGAACGTCGCTGGGAAAAGTGTATAGAGCTGAAAGAAGATTATGTTGGAAAAAATATATATTTTTTTTTCCAAAATTTTTGTGTTTTATTGGTTGGGTCGGGTACTTCTGGGACCGCCCTCGTATGTACACGTTTTATAAAAACAAGGGTGTTCCAGGCATTGCTATGTATGTTTTGCCCAGAGATATTGATGTCTAAGTTTGCAATGATGAAGGTTCAGCTACCATTCCCATGTTCTCTCTTATTTATTGGGACATCCTCTGACTTGATACATTACATTATACAGAGGGAGATTATGATTTATAATTTTGATCCGGTCATTATTATACTTTTTATTTGTGCCGCTGGAGGGCGTATAAAACATAACAGCTTTCTATTTTGAATCCAGGTGGTCTTAGATTCCCGCACAATTTTGTATTCTGTTTGTAAACGAAAGTGAAAGTTACAGGATATGAAAGTTTCATTTATTTGATTCCATTTCGAGTTATATTATTAGCTATCACTAAATCTTGTTGCAGAGTAGAGGTTAGACCAACTGCATTACTATAGATTTAGCAGTCCTCCCAGATGCCCTCGGGCAACACAATGTAGTTCTGTCCTCAGGCAAGTTGCAGCTGAGCGATTGTCGCCCTGCGGCGCTTGTCTGACTAAAGCTCATGTCTCGCCTTGGCGTTTCCATCTTCCCGCAGACTCTTGATAATCGCTGGAAGTATAACACATGTAGTAATCCTGTATCCGTCACAAAGCATAACTTAAGGGATGAGTAATTGGGGGATTGTGCAACTGTCTCTGTATCGTGAGCAGGAATGGCGATATTCGTATTGTTATTTGTTTTGCACTGGTACACTGAACACTTGGTCCATGAGGAAGAATCCGTATTGTTGTTTGAAATTTACAGCTTGACACATTCTGCTTTCGCTACATTGTTGGCAAGATGATTGTAGTCACGTTGGTACGAAACTGAAAGTTTGGGGCGATACATTTTGAGCACTACCATAGGTGCCCATATTAAATAGAGTAATTACCGGCCAGCTGAAATTTGTAAGCTGGAGGCCCCCTGAAAAAAGTTGTGAGTGCCAGAGAAAAATAGCAGCGGTGGAGTTCTACTACTTTGTAGAGAAATTCTTGTTTGGATCGGCTATATAGGCATTGGGGGCAGTAATGCAGCGAGTTTGATTACTGGCCTGGCTGGGGAGCTTAAAGAGGAATCCCAGCCAACAAACATACTGTCACTAAGTTACATTAGTTATGTTAATTAAAATAGATAGGTAATATAATCTCTTACCCACTCTGTTTTAAAAGAACAGACAAATGTTTGTGAGGGTAGCCATCTTTTTGGTTGAAAGGAGGTGACAGGGAGCATGAGACACAGTTCCAACTGTACTGTGTCCTGAGCACCTCTCTCAGTTGCTAGGCAATGTGAACAACAACATAGGAAATCCCATCATGCTCTGCACAGCATCAGGGGAAAAAAGCCTGGGCTTTTTTTCTTTGATGGGTGGAGCTTAGCTAAAAATGCAGCAAAAAATGATGCTTTGGTAAGAAAAACAAAATTCTGATGCTGTGAAACTGTTAAAGAAGCACCAAGCCTTTTCAGTGCTGCTGAATAGATTTTTAGTCCGGAGGTTCACTTTAACCACTTCCCCTCCCCGGGGATAAGTACAGTAAGAGCCAGTCCACACTAGGTCCGGAAACGTATCCGTGGCTGCGTTTTTCAAACCTGATGAAAAACGGAGTCCCAGATACTAATGTTGAAAATAGCAGCCAGCCTCACCCAAGTAAAAAACGGATCAGTCTGCGTTTGCGGGGATCCGTTTTCAAAACCTGAACGGAAGGTCCGGATCTGCTGCATTTTCACGCAACGGATCAGGACCACGGATACACGCAGGGGTAGTGAAAGCAATGAGAAAACGCATCTCCAGCTCCACAGGCAAAAAACGGATGTGAAAACGGATAGCCTGAGTTTTATGATTGGCCCAAAAAATCCTCCCACTCCTTCCTAATGATGGAGACGTTTTCTGTGAGGGAAAAACCTGAACGGAAACTGATGCAAAACTGATGCACTTTCATCAGTTTGCAGTACGGTGGGTACTTCCCCTGATCCGGACTGCAGTGTCCGTCCTGCAACTGTGTCTAGTGTGGACCAGCTCTAACTACGTCCCTGCAAAGTGCCATAACTATGTGCAAGGACGCAGCTACTACATTCCGGCCCGCCTTGCGCTCCCGCTCGCCCCCCTGTGGTCGGTCCCACCACTCGGTAGCCGCTAGATCAATGAATGGGAACACAGTTTCTAAGTCCCCGTGTGAATGAACACCGCCATCTATTAGACGGCGCCTTCATTCATAAAGACCTCCCACACAGTCCTTCTGGTTAGCGTACTAATAGTACACATACTGAATTCACCACCGAGGACATCTTGTGGCCAAATTGTAAAATTTCATCTACATTTTTTTTCGAATAAAGGATCCCTTTTTACTTTATTCTTACATTCTAAATTAACCCCTGGCCTCGCACACTCCCCTACAATGACCAAATACATAAAACAAAATAATAATAAACATTTACAAATACAAAAACAAAAACAAATAGTTACCTTAGGGACTGAACTTTTTTTTTAATATGTATGTAAAGAGGGTATATTACCATTACTTTATAAATTATGGTCTTGTAATCAGGGATGGACGCAAAACTGAAAAAATGCACCTTTATTTCCAAATAGAATATTGGTGCCATACATTGTACTAGGGAAAACATTGCACTAACTGGGACAAATGGACAAATAAAATGTGTGGGTTTTATTTAGGTTAGCATGTATTATTTAAAAATATAATGGCCAAAAACTGAGAAATAATGATTTTTTTCAATTTTATTTTTATTTTTCCTGTTAAAACACTTTTAGGAAAAAATAATTCTGAGCAAAAAGTACCCTACAAAAAAAGCCTAATTGGTGGCGAAAAAAACTAGATATAGATTGTTTCATTGTGCTAAGTAGTAATAAAGTTATAAGCAAATGAATGAAAGGAGCTCTGACAGGTGAAAATTGCTCTGGTTTTTTAAGGGGAAAAACCCTTCGAGGTGAAGTGGTTTATGACCAGGTTTAGTTTTAGGAGTAGTGTGTGTGTGTGTGTGTGTGTGTGTGTGTGTGTGGGGGGGGGGGGGGGGGGGGGGGGACAGGTTAGTTCTAGGCATAGATAGGGAGGGGAGAGAGGTGTGAGTTAGGGTACAGTAGGTGATGGTAGAACATTGGTATGAGTACTCGGCGCTCACTTTGCCTTGAGTCTCTATTCATGTACGCATGTTGATACCATTGTACCGTGAAAACAATGTTGAATTCTTGTATACATTAAAATAGTGCTACAAAAAATGGTGCAGGGAGAAGCCAGTAATGACATCTTGTCACTGACGTTATTTAACTTTTTAGGACTTTTCTGAAACAAACATGGAAGAGACAGCTGCGGTGAACAGCGATACCACCGCAGCTGCCTCCATCTCCCTGCCTAGCGATCTATCCATGCCTCAGGCGTCTAGCACGCTGAGGACGGGTTTGACAGCAGCACATAGGGTCGCATTGACGCGCGCACAGAAGGGACCTTTATGCGGGGAGGAGGCGCGTCAGCTGACCGGCCGGTCGGCTGACGTCAGAGGAGACATTCGCCGCTCCTCATTGGTTGATGGGAGTGGGCGTGCCGGAGGGGTCTCCTCTGCTTCTTAAGCCTTGCCGAATCACTCGCAACTTGTCTGCTGTTGCGAATACCTTGTGTTAGAGCTCAGACCTTTGATAGCTATAATTATAACTTTGATTACTGATTTCTTTGTGTATAACTCTGGCTCGTTCTTTGACTATCCCTCTGCTCAGTGATTCTGTATGTTAGCCCATCTGATCTTGCTGCCGACTCTGCCTGTTTAACCTTCTTGTCTCTGCCTTCCGATTTTGTATTGTATCTGTCTGTCTGTTGCCAACTCAATTAGTCTAACCACTCTACTCTCACCAGAGGGCCCTTGACTGTGGTGAGGGGCACTGTACTGAGTACTACTACTCAGTACTACTGTTGCACCAAGCACTATACTCTGCTATCACATTGTACGGTTAGTGCCCACCAGCTCCTCTGGTGAGGTATAGCTCAAGGTGGCCACTAACTGTCCAATTTCTAGCCAAAAATCGTTCGAGCGATCAGAAATTCTGATCGGACGAAAAATCGTTCACTACACCATCAACTAACCAATCTTTGCTTCCTATCTGTCACGACCACCAAGAAAATCCAAATTTTCGTTCGACGAAAATTCATTCAGGCGACATTTTTTTCACTCATTCATAATCGATTGTGTCCACCAATGGAGATTATTTACAACCAATCCGATCAGAATTTCTGATCGCTCGAACGATTTTTCGCTAGAGATTGGACCGTTAGTGGCCAGCTTAACCACTTAAGGACTACAGCAATTTGTAATGATCCCTGCCTAGCGATCTATCCATGCCTCAGGCGTCTAGCACGCTGAGGACGGGTTTGACAGCAGCACATAGGGTCGCATTGACGCGCGCACAGAAGGGACCTTTATGCGGGGAGGAGGCGCGTCAGCTGACCGGCCGGTCGGCTGACGTCAGAGGAGACATTCGCCGCTCCTCATTGGTTGATGGGAGTGGGCGTGCCGAAGGGGTCTCCTCTGCTTCTTAAGCCTTGCCGAATCACTCGCAACTTGTCTGCTGTTGCGAATACCTTGTGTTAGAGCTCAGACCTTTGATAGCTATAATTATAACTTTGATTACTGATTTATTTGTGTATGACTCTGGCTCGTTCTTTGACTATCCCTCTGCTCAGTGATTCTGTATGTTAGCCCATCTGATCTTGCTGCCGACTCTGCCTGTTTAACCTTTTTGTCTCTGCCTTCCGATTTTGTATTGTATCTGTCTGTCTGTTGCCAACTCAATTAGTCTAACCACTCTACTCTCACCAGAGGGCCCTTGACTGTGGTGAGGGGCACTGTACTGAGTACTACTACTCAGTACTACTGTTGCACCAAGCACTATACTCTGCTATCACATTGTACGGTTAGTGCCCACCAGCTCCTCTGGTGAGGTATAGCTCAAGGTGGCCACTAACTGTCCAATTTCTAGCCAAAAATCGTTCGAGCGATCAGAAATTCTGATCGGACAAAAAATCGTTCACTACACCATCAACTAACCAATCTTTGCTTCCTATCTGTCACGACCACCAAGAAAATACAAATTTTCGTTCGACGAAAATTCATTCAGGCGACATTTTTTTCACTCACTCATAATCGATTGTGTCCACCAATGGAGATTATTTACAACCAATCCGATCAGAATTTCTGATCGCTCGAACGATTTTTCGCTAGAGATTGGACCGTTAGTGGCCAGCTTAACCACTTAAGGACTACAGCAATTTGTAATGATCGGTGCTGCGTGGGCTCTACAGCCCGCAGCACCGATCAGGATTTAGCCAGGGCGATCAGACATCCCCCCTTTTTTCCCCACTAGGGGGATGCCCTGCTGGGGGGGTCTGATCGCCGCCGGCTTGCTGCGCTTTGCGGGGGGGGGGGGCTCTTCAAAGCCCCCCTCCGTAGCGTTTTATGCGCTCCCTCCCTCTCCCTCCCTACCTCTGCTTTCATGTATTGCATCCGTCCTACCTATTGTAGGATAGGCTTCAGCCAATCAGAGGCCGGGGATCGCCGATCTGCCTTACGGCGCTGCTGCTGCGCAGCGCCGTATGATGTAAACAGCAGGGATTTCTTACCCGCGTGTTTACATTACGTGTGCGAGCTGCGATTGGCGGCTCGCAAACTGTTCACGGAGGCACCCTCCGTGAACTGGCATGGAAAGGCCGCTCGTACGAGCGGCCGTTTCCATGCTATACCACTAACTACCAGGCGCCGCCCATCGGCGTTAGCTGGTCGTTAAGTGGTTAAATCTATCAGTACTACTGTTGTACCAAGCACTATACTCTGCTATCATTAGCTGTCTGGTATACTTGTATTATTGGTGATTCTGTAGATCATCATATAATCAGGTATATCTCTGTATTATTGGTGATACTGCAGATCACCTAATAATCAGAACTCTGTTACTTGCTGACAAAGCCAGACTGAATGCTCAGTCCGGGATTCTTATCACAGCTGATAACAGACACTTTTAGCAGTGAGGATGAAACAGAGAGCATGGTAAGTGTTTTCTCTAATGTTCTTACTGATATATATGGTAAAATACACAAGGGTGCTTCGTCTCTGGTTCCCTTTAAGGGACTTGATTGCCATTCGACTCGATCAGAGTCATCTAATCTGCAGGAAATCATACAGGAAAATCAATGAATGTATGGGCACCTTAAAGAGGTACCAAGACCATGGTCCTGACATCACACTGTAGGAGGGGGTTTCACCACAATATTAGCCATACAGACCCCCTGATGATCTATTTGGGAAAGATTTCTCATGGGAAAGGGAATATCAGCTACTGATCGGAATAAAGTTCAATCTTCGGTTACAGTTCCTCTTTAAGAGGACCGGTAAATGCAAAATTGTCAAACACTGTATATGTACACGTTTTATAAAGACAAGGGTGTTCCAGCATTGCTATGTATGTCTTGCACAGAGATATTGATGTCTAAGTTTGCAATGATGAAGGTTCAGCTACCATTCCCATGTTCTCTCTTATTTATTGGGACATCCTCTGACTTGATACATTACATTATACAGAGGGAGATTACGATTTATAATTTTGATCTGGTCATTATTATACTTTTTATTTGTGCCGCTGGAGGGTGTATAAAACATAACAGCTTTCTATTTTGAATCCAGGTGGTCTTAGATTCCCGCACAATTTTGTATTCTGTTTGTAAACGAAAGTGAAAGTTACAGGATATGAAAGTTTCATTTATTTGATTCCATTTCGAGTTATATTATTAGCTATCACTAAATCTTGTTGCAGAGTAGAGGTTAGACCAGCTGCATTACTATAGATTTAGCAGTCCTCCCAGATGCCCTCGGGCAACACAATGTAGTTCTGTCCTCAGGCAAGTTGCAGCTGAGCGATTGTCGCCCTGCGGCGCTCGTCTGACTAAATCCCATTTCTCGCCTTGGCGTTTCCATCTTCCCGCAGACTCTTGATAATCGCTGGAAGTATAACACATGTAGTAATCCTGTATCCGTCACAAAGCATAACTTAAGGGATGAGTAATTGGGGGATTGTGCAACTGTCTCTGTATCGTGAGCAGGAATGGCGATATTCGTATTGTTATTTGTTTTGCACTGGTACACTGAACACTTGGCCCATGAGGAAGAATCCGTATTGTTGTTTGAAATTTACAGCTTGACACATTCTGCTTTCGCTACATTGTTGGCAAGATGATTGTAGTCACGTTGGTACGAAACTGAAAGTTTGGGGCGATACATTTTGAGCACTACCATAGGTGCCCATATTAAATAGAGTAATTACCGGCCAGCTGAAATTTGTAAGCTGGAGGCCCCCTGAAAAAAGTTGTGAGTGCCAGAGAAAAATAGCAGCGGTGGAGTTCTACTACTTTGTAGAGAAATTCTTGTTTGGATCGGCTATATAGGCATTGGGGGCAGTAATGCAGCGAGTTTGATTACTGGCCTGGCTGGGGAGCTTAAAGAGAAACTCCAACCAAGAATTGAACTTTATCCCAATCAGTAGCTGATACCCCATTTTACATGAGAAATAGAATGATTTTCACAAACAGACCATCAGGGGGCGCTGTGTGACTGATTTTGTGCTGAAACCACTCCCACTAGAGGCTCTGAATACCGCGGTACTCCTGGCAACTGTAACAATGTTCACACACAGGAAATGGCTGTTTACAACTGTCTAACAGCCAGAACAGCTAGAAACAGATACATAACATGCCCACAGTAACAATGTCACCATGTAATAAATGTCAGAATGTGAATCTGGGAGAGGAAAGATTTTACAATGGGCAAACACTGACTAAATCATTTATACATAATTATGGTAAAAATGAAGCACTTTTTTTATTACATTATTTTCACTGGAGTTCCTCTTTAAAGAGGAATCCCAGCCAACAAACATACTGTCACTAAGTTACATTAGTTATGTTAATTAAAATAGATAGGTAATATAATCTCTTACCCACTCTGTTTTAAAAGAACAGACAAATGTTTGTGAGGGTAGCCATCTTTTTGGTTGAAAGGAGGTGACAGGGAGCATGAGACACAGTTCCAACTGTACTGTGTCCTGAGCACCTCTCTCAGTTGCTAGGCAACGTGAACAACAACATAGGAAATCCCATCATGCTCTGCACAGCATCAGGGGAAAAAAGCCTGGGCTTTTTTTCTTTGATGGGTGGAGCTTAGCTAAAAATGCAGCAAAAAATGATGCTTTGGTAAGAAAAACAAAATTCTGATGCTGTGAAACTGTTAAAGAAGCACCAAGCCTTTTCAGTGCTGCTGAATAGATTTTTAGTCCGGAGGTTCACTTTAACCACTTCCCCTCCCCGGGGATAAGTACAGTAAGAGCCAGTCCACACTAGGTCCGGAAACGTATCCGTGGCTGCGTTTTTCAAACCTGATGAAAAACGGAGTCCCAGATACTAATGTTGAAAATAGCAGCCAGCCTCACCCAAGTAAAAAACGGATCAGTCTGCGTTTGCGGGGATCCGTTTTCAAAACCTGAACGGAAGGTCCGGATCTGCTGCATTTTCACGCAACGGATCAGGACCACGGATACACGCAGGGGTAGTGAAAGCAATGAGAAAACGCATCTCCAGCTCCACAGGCAAAAAACGGATGTGAAAACGGATAGCCTGAGCTTTATGATTGGCCCAAAAAATCCTCCCACTCCTTCCTAATGATGGAGACGTTTTCTGTGAGGGAAAAACCTGAACGGAAACTGATGCAAAACTGATGCACTTTCATCAGTTTGCAGTACGGTGGGTACTTCCCCTGATCCGGACTGCAGTGTCCGTCCTGCAACTGTGTCTAGTGTGGACCAGCTCTAACTACGTCCCTGCAAAGTGCCATAACTATGTGCAAGGACGCAGCTACTACATTCCGGCCCGCCTTGCGCTCCCGCTCGCCCCCCTGTGGTCGGTCCCACCACTCGGTAGCCGCTAGATCAATGAATGGGAACACAGTTTCTAAGTCCCCGTGTGAATGAACACCGCCATCTATTAGACGGCGCCTTCATTCATAAAGACCTCCCACACAGTCCTTCTGGTTAGCGTACTAATAGTACACATACTGAATTCACCACCGAGGACATCTTGTGGCCAAATTGTAAAATTTCATCTACTTTTTTTCGAATAAAGGATCCCTTCTTACTTTATTCTTACATTCTAAATTAACCCCTGGCCTCGCACACTCCCCTACAATGACCAAATACATAAAAAAAAATAATAATAAACATTTACAAATACAAAAACAAAAACAAATAGTTACCTTAGGGACTGAACTTTTTTTTAATATGTATGTAAAGAGGGTATATTACCATTACTTTATAAATTATGGTCTTGTAATCAGGGATGGACGCAAAACTGAAAAAATGCACCTTTATTTCCAAATAGAATATTGGTGCCATACATTGTACTAGGGAAAACATTGCACTAACTGGGACAAATGGACAAATAAAATGTGTGGGTTTTATTTAGGTTAGCATGTATTATTTTAAAAATATAATGGCCAAAAACTGAGAAATAATGATTTTTTTCAATTTTATTTTTATTTTTCCTGTTAAAACACTTTTAGGAAAAAATAATTCTGAGCAAAAAGTACCCTACAAAAAAAGCCTAATTGGTGGCGAAAAAAACTAGATATAGATTGTTTCATTGTGCTAAGTAGTAATAAAGTTATAAGCGAATGAAAGGAGCTCTGACAGGTGAAAATTGCTCTGGTTTTTTAAGGAGAAAAACCCTTCGAGGTGAAGTGGTTAATGACCAGGTTTAGTTTTAGGAGTAGTGTGTGTGTGTGTGTGTGTGTGGGGGGGGGGGGGCAGGTTAGTTCTAGGCATAGATAGGGAGGGGAGAGAGGTGTGAGTTAGGGTACAGTAGGTGATGGTAGAACATTGGTATGAGTACTCGGCGCTCACTTTGCCTTGAGTCTCTATTCATGTACGCATGTTGATACCATTGTACCGTGAAAACAATGTTGAATTCTTGTATACATTAAAATAGTGCTACAAAAAATGGTGCAGGGAGAAGCCAGTAATGACATCTTGTCACTGACGTTATTTAACTTTTTAGGACGTTTCTGTAACAAACACGGAAGAGACAGCTGCGGTGAACAGCGATACCACCGCAGCTGCCTCCATCTCCCTGCCTAGCGATCTATCCATGCCTCAGGCGTCTAGCACGCTGAGGACGGGTTTGACAGCAGCACATTGGGTCGCATTGTCGCGCGCGCACAGAAGGGACCTTTATGCGGGGAGGAGGCGCGTCAGCTGACCGGCCGGTCGGCTGACGTCAGAGGAGACATTCGCCGCTCCTCATTGGTTGATGGGAGTGGGCGTGCCGGAGGGGTCTCCTCTGCTTCTTAAGCCTTGCCGAATCACTCGCAACTTGTCTGCTGTTGCGAATACCTTGTGTTAGAGCTCAGACCTTTGATAGCTATAATTATAACTTTGATTACTGTGATTTATTTGTGTATGACTCTGGCTCGTTCTTTGACTATCCCTCTGCTCAGTGATTCTGTATGTTAGCCCATCTGATCTTGCTGCCAACTCTGCCTGTTTAACCTTCTTGTCTCTGCCTTCCGATTTTGTACTGTATCTGTCTGCCTGTTGCCAACTCAATTAGTCTAACCACTCTACTCTCACCAGAGGGCCCTTGACTGTGGTGAGGGGCACTGTACTGAGTACTACTACTCAGTACTACTGTTGCACCAAGCACTATACTCTGCTATCACATTGTACGGTTAGTGCCCACCAGCTCCTCTGGTGAGGTATAGCTCAAGGTGGCCACTAACTGTCCAATTTCTAGCCAAAAATCGTTCGAGCGATCAGAAATTCTGATCGGACGAAAAATCGTTCACTACACCATCAACTAACCAATCTTTGCTTCCTATCTGTCACGACCACCAAGAAAATCCAAATTTTCGTTCGACGAAAATTCATTCAGGCGACATTTTTTTCACTCATTCATAATCGATTGTGTCCACCAATGGAGATTATTTACAACCAATCCGATCAGAATTTCTGATCGCTCGAACGATTTTTCGCTAGAGATTGGACCGTTAGTGGCCAGCTTAACCACTTAAGGACTACAGCAATTTGTAATGATCGGTGCTGCGTGGGCTCTACAGCCCGCAGCACCGATCAGGATTTAGCCAGGGCGATCAGACATCCCCCCTTTTTTCCCCACTAGGGGGATGCCCTGCTGGGGGGGTCTGATCGCCGCCGGCTTGCTGCGCTTTGCGGGGGGGGGGGGGGCTCTTCAAAGCCCCCCTCCGTAGCGTTTTATGCGCTCCCTCCCTCTCCCTCCCTACCTCTGCTTTCATGTATTGCATCCGTCCTACGCATTGTAGGATAGGCTTCAGCCAATCAGAGGCCGGGGATCGCCGATCTGTCTTACGGCGCTGCTGCTGCGCAGCGCCGTATGATGTAAACAGCAGGGATTTCTTACCCGCGTGTTTACATTACGTGTGCGAGCCGCAATCGGCGGCTCGCACACTGTTCACGGAGGCACCCTCCGTGAACTGGCATGGAAAGGCCGCTCGTACGAGTGGCCGTTTCCATGCTATACCACTAACGACCAGGCACCGCCCATCGGCGTTAGCTGGTCGTTAAGTGGTTAAATCTATCAGTACTACTGTTGTACCAAGCACTATACTCTGCTATCATTAGCTGTCTGGTATACTTGTATTATTGGTGATTCTGTAGATCATCATATAATCAGGTATATCTCTGTATTATTGGTGATACTGCAGATCACCTAATAATCAGAACTCTGTTACTTGCTGACACATATCGTTACATTTTCTAAAACGTTGAATAACGTTGGTAACCAGATGTCATTACTGACATCTAGCATTTATATATTACCTGGTGCTTGCGATTGCATCTCCTCCACTTCCTGGTTAGTGTGCAGGAGTCCTGCAGCCAGCCAATCACACGGGGGCTGAAGCCACATGGTGATTGGCTGGCTGCAGAACAGCTGCAAAATAACTAGGAAGTGGAGGAGACGCGCTTGTCAGGACCAGGTAATGTATTCCTTCACCCCTGTCAACTTTTACACTGAACCCCCCCTCTCTCTATGTCTAACCCTAAGACCCCACCTGGTGCCTAACACTAATTAGTCCACCCCTGATGCCTAGCCATAACCACTCCACCCCCAATGCCTAACCCTAATTACTCCACCCCAACATTTTGGTAAGAATTATTTTTCTAAATGCATTTTAACAGGAATATTAAGAAAAAAAAATGGAAAAAATTCATTATGTCTCAGTTTTCGGCCATTATAGCTTTAAATTAATACATGCTACCATAATTAAAAGCCATGTATTTTATTTGCACATTTGTCCCGGTTATTACACCATTTAAATTATGTCCTTATCACAAAGTATGGCGCCAATATTTTATTTGGAAATAAAGGTGTAATTTTTCAGTTTTGCGTCCATCACTATTTACAAGCTTATAATTTTAAAAACAATCGTAATATGCCCACTTGACATACATATTAAAAAAAAGTTCAGACCCTTAGGTAACTATTTATGTTTGCGTTTTGATTTTAATTGTAATTTTTTATTTTTTATTAAAACATTTATTTGGGTATTTTTGGGAGAGTGTGGGAGGGAAAAAGTTAATTTCAAATGTTATTGTGTGTCTGTTAATTAAAAAAATGCAGGTAGATGTAGTTTTACTATTTTGCCACAAGGTAGCCTCAGCCATATTATTTTTTTTATGCATCCTGTAAACATAACATATACGCTTACAGGCAGTGAAGAGGGGACGTAGAACTGTGTTCCCATTCATTGATCTCCGGGCTAATGGGCGGCAGCACAGGAGCGCGCGCAATCGGCTGCGGGAGCACGCAGCAACGTGGTAGCAGCCTTTTGGACTTAGCAGCTACATCCAAAAGGCTTAAATGGTTTAAGGATACCCGAGGTGACATGATGAGATAGACATGGGTATGTACAGTGCCTAGCGCACAAATAACTAGGCTGTGTTCCTTTTTTTCTTTCTCTGCCTGAAAGAGTTAAATATCAGGTATGTAAGTGGCAGTTCCTGAGTCAGGACTGGGTAATGCTGGGAATACACGGTTCGGTATTTAGGTGATTAGATGGTTCAATAGATAACTTCCGACATGTCCGATCTCCCTTTCGATTCTTTGGCCGCTCGTTTTCTGATAGAAGTGAAGGGAAAAAGATAAGAAAAACGAGCGGAAGATAAGAGAATCGACTGCAGAATCGAGCGGCAAAAACGACCGAGAGGAGAAACGCACGGCTGAAACGAACCGTGTATTTCCAGCATTAGACTTCAGTGTGACCCTCACTGATAAGAAATTACAAGTATAAAACACTTTCCTAGCAGAAAATGGCTTCTGAGAGCAGGAAAGAGATAAAAAGGATCAATAGTTCATTGATTTTAGTTCTGGAATACTACAATGAATGTGTCATTGAGCAAAACAATGAAACAGTAAAAAACTTAAACAGTGGATTTAAATATAAAATAAAACTGTTGAATAGCTTAAAAAGTCATTTTAGGAGAATAGATGCAATTATTTAATTAGTTTATTTTCACCTCCGGTGTCCTTTAACCACCCTGGCGTTCTGATAAGATCACCAGGGAGGCTGCGGGAGGGTTTTTTTTAAATTAAAAAAAAACTATTTCATGCAGCCAACTGAAAGTTGGCTGCATGAAAGCCCACTAGAGGGCGCTCCGGAGGCGTTCTTCCGATCGCCTCCGGCGCCCAGAATAAACAAGGAAGGCCGCAATGAGCGGCCTTCCTTGTTTTGCTTACACCGTCGCCATAGCGACGAGCGGAGTGACGTCATGGACGTCAGCCGACGTCCTGACGTCAGACGCCTCCGATCCAGCCCTTAGCGCTGGCCGGAACTTTTTGTTCCGGCTGCGCAGGGCTCAGGCGGCTGGGGGGACCCTCTTTCGCCGCTGCTCGCGGCGCATCGCCGCAGAGCGGCGGCGATCGGGCAGCACACGCGGCTGGCAAAGTGCCGGCTGCGTGTGCTGCTCTTTATTTGGCGCAAATCGGCCCAGCAGGGCCTGAGCGGCAGCCTCCGGCGGTGATGGACGAGCTGAGCTCGTCCATACCGCCCAGGTGGTTAAAGAGAACCAGAGATGAAGTAAAGTAAAGCTTTTATACATACCTGGGGCATCCTCCAGCCCCATACGCACGGATCGCTCCCACGCCGCCGTCCTCCGCTGCCTGTATCCGCCGGTACAGGGTCCCGTAGTTTCGGCCAGTTGGCGGCAGCACGCGGTCAATTGTCTGCACCACAGGGGCTCTCTCCATATACCTACGCGTGTGGCTGCATACTGCGCAGCCGCATGCGTAAGGGTATGGAGGGAGCCCCTGTGATGCGGACAATTGGCCGCGTCCGCCGGAAGTGACGGGACTCGGTACCGGCGATAGAGGAAGCGGAGGATGGCGGCGTGGGAGTGATCCGGGCTGATGGGGCTGTAGGAAGCCCCAGGTATGTATGAAATATTTTTCATTTTC
The DNA here is from genome assembly GCF_040937935.1 of Hyperolius riggenbachi. Taxonomy (NCBI): domain Eukaryota; kingdom Metazoa; phylum Chordata; class Amphibia; order Anura; family Hyperoliidae; genus Hyperolius; species Hyperolius riggenbachi. The sequence continues at coordinate 237,102,940 of NC_090657.1, forward strand.
CCTATCTGGCCGTCTTTGGTTCCCTTTAAACGCTTTCCTTACTCTAAATACACCTCTCTGACAATGCAGCTCTTCTTGGTGGGTTTTGCGGTTCATTATCAATAGAGTGCTTGGGGACCCCATGTAGGGGCTCCAAGCTCCTTAGTTATGTCACTGCTTAAAGAGGAACTCCAGTGAAAATAATGTAGTAAAAAAAGTGCTTCATTTTTTACCATAATTATGTATAAATGATTTAGTCAGTGTTTGCTCATTGTAAAATCTTTCCTCTCCCTGATTTACATTCTGACATGTATCACATGGTGGCATTGTTACTGTGGGCAGGTTATGTAGCTGCTCCTAGCTGTTTTGGCTGTTAGAGACAGCTGTAAACAGCTATTTCCTGTCTGTGAACATTGTTACATTGTGGCAGTTTGCCCAGAGTACCGCGGTACTCAGAGCTTCTTGTGGGAGGGGTTTCAGCACAAAATCAGTCATACAGCGCTCCCTGATGGTCTGTTTGTGAAAATCATTATATTTCTCATGTAAAAGGGGGTATCAGCTACTGATTGGGATAAAGTTCAATTCTAGGTTGGAGTTTCTCTTTAATGCTATCTTGAGCTACACTCAGTTCTGAGCAGTGCTGGGTCACATGGTCTCTAGAATGTCACAAAGTTGGGCTGTTGCTGAAATCGGCTGGAGTTTTTGCTTTGCCGTGACCTCTGACCCTCTGTTCCATGATTTAAGGATATTCATTCAGAAAATGTTGCACTCTACGCAAATAGTTTATTGTGAGTGAAACCAAACCTCCTTTCCCACAAGAGTGAGAGCGCAGAGATGACCAGGTGTCGGTGACTACGCGCACACCTGCCTGCATGGAATTATGGGAGTAGGGATGAGGTCATCCCTGGCGGGGTCAGAGTTCATTCTCAATAAGGAATGGAAGAAAGGCGACTGCATGAATTCTGAGGTGTTTTCCAGAAGCCTTTTTCACACATTTCCTTCCTGTAGCAGGGATGTTACATGTAACTATTCACTTTCAGTTCCTGAGCCAGATGGCGAGGAGAGCCCTCCACTGCAGCCCACAGTAGCCTGTGTTGTGTCTTTCACAACTTCAATCTGAATTTCAGGCCAAGTGACACAACACTAACGTCCCTGTTATCCAAAATAACTCATAATCCAGATCAAGTAAAGGACCATTATCACAAAAAAAAATTTGTAACATGTAAAATACAAACATAAAATGTGGATTTCTTCCAGAATAAAAATTGTACTATGGATTACTTTTTTCCTATGTTGCTGTCGATTACAGAAGGCTGGTAGTAGAAATCTGACAGGTTTTGGACTAGTCATTCTCCCCATGGTGGATTCTAAGCAGTCCCTGGAAAAGATCTTTACAAAGATGCTGATAAGCTTGACTACTCACTTGCACACCATTTTGGCATTTGGACCGAGCAACAGCCACTCTGTAAACAAAGCAACTACTAAGAATCCCTCATGAGAAGATGGGCTAGTCCTAAACCTGTCAGATCTTTCAAATTTTCACTACTTGCTGTAAACACAGAAACATAGGAGAACCCTATTTTTTTGTGCATTTTCCTCTGGGAGAGATCTCCTTTTATATCTATGTATTTAAAAGTTTAGATTTTTTTGGAGATAGTGGTCCTTTAAGGCCTCTTACACAGTAAGACGTTGCGTTTGATGCGACATTAAGGTCGCATAACGTGCCCCTCACGCAACGCATTGAAAGACTATAACTTGGACGTTATTTAGCCCTGTGTTTGGTGCGCCGTTTTCGTCGCACAGTGATGGAACGAAAACGGCGCATGCGTAAAAAAAAATAATAATAATTACTGAGCATGTGCAAACAGTCTAACGCAGCTACAAACGTGTATAGAGCTTAGAATGCAGCACTTTCATTTAACGTGCAGCGTTAGACACCGATGCAACGTCTGCACTGTTGATTTTTCATTGCTGTAAGTTATTGTGCGTTACATGTTGTTGTAACGTGCGACTTTAACATCGCACTGTGAAAGAGCCCTAAGGGCTCTTTCACACTAGAGGCTGCGGTAGAAAAGGCTGAAAGTCAGCCTTTTGCTTAACGCCAATACATAGCGTTTTGAAAGCGTTTTACAGCTCATATGAAAACGTCTTTTTTTCTATAAAATTAAGTGAACAAGTCGGCTGTAAAACGCTTTGAAAACGCTGAAGTTGGCGTTTTCCATTGACTATCATTGAAACGCCAACAGCCAAATTCGGCTGTAAACAGCCCTGAAAAAGCTCCTGGGAGCGTTGAAACGCAACGCTCCAAAACGCGGCGTTTAGTGTGAATGGTAAAATGAAAGTCTATGGACTTTCTTTTACCTAGGAAAACGCCAACTTCGGCCGTGGCGTTAAAATGCTGAAAAAGCCCTCTGGTGTGAAAGGGCCCTAAAGGAAAGCTTCTAGCTAACTGTGCAGTGCTGAATGCAGGGGAAATTACCAGCTTATGTCTTTGTTTTGTTTTGTGGCCAGCATGCCACCACCAGTGTCATGTTGGCCAGGGGTCGGTAGACAAGCAATAGGTTTATGTTTTTCTCAGCAGAGAGATGGGCTACCAGACATATATAAGAGTGGGCGGTGCCTAACCAAACAGCGAGTGGTTTAATGTTCAAACTGGAGATGAAGAGCTACCCCTCCTCCCTTGCAGTCTTGCCTCTTGCAATGTATGGCTCCCTGCACACTGCAAATCCGATTTGCGATTCCGATTTTCCCTGGATGCTATCAAAAGAAAAAAATTGCAGAAAAAAACAGAGCATGCAGTACCGATTAAAAATTGGAAAAGAAAATTGCATGTGAATATCGATTAAAAATCGGAATCAGAATCAGCAAGTAGTGTGCAAGAGGCCTAACACTGAGTAGTTGGCTGGCACAACAGCTTCCAGAGTGGTTCCCGAGTTCGGACCCAGCCATGTCTCCGTAAGTAAGGCTAGATCTGAAGCCACTATTAGGTTGTGAATGACTTCGGTTTTGTTGCTTATAGACCAACAATCAGGTGGATTGTACGTGTGATTGGATTCCGGGCAGATTGCATCAAATGCGTTGGTAACAGCACAAACAGTCCCTGGATTATTGAGAGTATAATTGGTGTAGTAATACATTTTAAACAGTTGGGGGGGGGGGAGGGGTGTCAGTAAGCATGGCTGTGACTTTAACCTGTTCTTGGAACAGGTACAGTATATGCCCCTTGAGACTTCATCTTAGCTCCAGGGGTGCAGATATACAAACATCGACGCAATTGCCGCTGCGCACGCCGCTGTACCCTGATATGTGAATAGGAACACGTTTCCATCAGATCAAAGAGCCTGTGATCAGTGATCATCAGCATCACTGAGATGCCTGCGGTCATTGACAAAGTGAAAGTAAAAACATACACACAACATTTCCTGTGTACTGTTCACAGTACAAAGGAATATAAAGTGGGGAGACCTCTAGCACATGTACGTACATAAAATTAAATAAGATAAATACAATCTCCCATTAATTAATCCCTTACCTCCCCACTCCCACAGTTATCAAAATAAAACACTTGTAATAAAATTGTTGCCATACATAAATAAATAAAATACATTGTACCAAGGACATAATTTAAATGATGTACCGTATATATACTCGCATACAAGCCGAATTTTTGACCCCCAAAATGGGGGTCAAAAGTTGGGGGGTCGGCTTGTATGCGAGTCTTCCCTGGTGGTCTAGTGGTGGGTGGTCCGCGCCCCGCTCCCCCCCCTCCCCGCTCCCCCCCACGGCCGCCGCTGCTATTACCTGCTTAGGCAGCGGCCGCTTCCTAATCCGCGTTCCTCTTCTGAACTTCCAGCGTGTATCACAGCTAGTGTTGTCCGGATCATGAACGATTCGGATCTTTGATCCGAATCTATTTTGTGAGTCGAATCATCCGAATCATCAAAATGAGTGATTCGGATCGCAAAAGGGGCGGGGCCAGGAGCGACACGCCCCCTCTCAGCGGGCAGCGGGGTCCTGGAAGCAGAGCAGAGATGGATCGCTCTGTTGGAGGGGACTCAGGGGAGCCAGCCTTGCACAGGGACAGTTAGAGGGGACATTGGTGCCACTGCCAGATATGTGTAGAACACACATACTGGCTATAATGTGCTGCTCATTACAGGCTGTCTGTTCCGTAGTTGTGCACAGTGATCACATTGGAAGTTTTTGGCTCAGCACAACTCAGTAACTTTGCAGGGACTGTGATTGCAGGGCAATATGATCCTCCTGCACTCGCTCTAAACAGCTGCACTTTACTTCTGGGAATGCTTTCTTTCACTGTGCGACGTTTGCATTCAAAGTATACAGATGAGCATATAGGTGAAATATATGTAAAGCATATGATTGCAGCATGTGGGTATTGTGTGCAAACAAACATTTCTGCTCTCTGCTCGTCCCTCCTCCCATCTCTGTCCACTCCCTGCCCTCTGTCTATCTTCTCCCCTTCTCTGTGTGTCCTGCTAGTCATTTCACCCCCGAATGCTTCGGTAGTAAAATGATCCGAGATTCGGATCAAAGATCCGGATCTTTTCAATGATCCGATTCGAATCATCCGGATCATTGAAAAGATCCGAACTTCCCATCTCTAATCACAGCAGCGCGCCCGGCGCTGCTGCTGTGACGATGCAGGGGCAGGAAAGAGCGGTTCCCTTGGTAACGGCGATACAGATCGCCGCTATAGGGAGCCGCGCTCTTTCCTGCACTCGGCATCGTCACAGCAGCAGCGCCGGGTGCGCTGCTGTGATACACGCTAGAAGTTCAGAAGAGGAATGCGGATTAGGAAGCGGCCGCTGCCTAAGCAGGTAATAGCAGCGGCGGCCGCGGGGGGAGGGGGGAGCGGGAGGGGGGAGCGGGGGGGGGGGGCACTACCTACCTATGCTGGGCACTATACTGGCTAAACTGGGCACTAAACTAGCTAAACTGGGCACTAAACTGGGCACTATACTGGCTAAACTGGGCACTATACTAGCTAAACTGGGCACTATACTGGCTAAACTGGGCACTATACTGGCTAAACTGGGCACTATACTGGCTAAACTGGGCACTATACTAGCTAAACTGGGCACTATACTGACTAAACTGGGCACTTTACTAGCCATACTGGGGCACTATACTAGCTAAACTGGGCACTATACTGGCTAAACTGGGCACTATACTGGCTAAACTGGGCACTATCCTGGCTAAACTGGGCACTATACTAGCTAAACTGGGCACTATACTAGCTAAATTGGGCACTATACTGGCTAAACTGGGCACTATACTGGCTAAACTGGGTACTTTACTAGCCATACTGGGGCACTATACTAGCTAAACTGGGCACTATACTAGCTAAACTGAGGCACTACCTACCCATACTGGGCGCTATACTGGCTATACTGGGCACTATACTGGCTATACTGGGCACTTTACTAGCTATACTGGGCACTATACTAGCTATACTGGACACTACCTACCTATACTGGGCACTATACTAGCTATACTGGGACACACTGGGGGGCTGCACCAATCCAGAATTTCCTACCCCCGGCTTATATGGGGGTCAATCATTTTTCCCTGTTTTTTCAGGGAAAAGTTGGGGGGTCGGCTTATATGCGAGTATATACGGTAATAATCTGGACAAATAACGAAATAAAATGTGTGGGTTTTATCCACAGCAGCACGTTTTATTTTAAAACTATAATGGCTGAAAATTAAGAAATTGTGTTTTTCTTTCTATTTTTTTCTTATTATTCCCGTTACAATGCATTTAGAATAAAATAATTCTTAGCAAAAAGTACCACCCAAAGAAAGCCTAATTGGTGGCAAAAAGAACAAGCTATAGATCATGTTGGCGTGATCAGTAGTGAAAGTTATTGGCGCATGAATGCGAGGAGTGCTGAAATGTGAAATTTACTCTGGTCCATAAGGGGTACACCACCTGTAGTGGACAAGTGGGTAAGATGCAGACATTGATGTCCCAACGGTTTGAAGTATATCACTGAACACCTGGATAAACCCAAATCATATGCCAGGATCCTCCTCCTGGACTTCAGTTCCGCATTCAACACCATCTGTCCGAACATTCTGCATGACAACCTGGAATGACTCTGTGTTGACCCCACCCTCTGTGCCTGGATCAAAGACTTTCACACTAACAGGACACAGCTAGTTAGACTTGGTGGCTGCTCCTCCAGTGTAAGAACCACCAACACTGGCGCACCGCAAGGGTGTGTACTGTCACCGATGCTCTTTTCCCTGTACACAAACAGCTGCACCTCATCCGCGGACACGGTCAAGGTCATTACATTTGCGGATGACACTACCATTCTAGGTCTCATCGGTGAAGATGGCGAGCTCGAATATCGCCGCGAGATTGAGCGGACCCTCGGGTGGTGCTCAGACAACAAACTTGTACTAAATGCGGCAAAAACTGTGGAATTGATAGTAGACTTCAGGAAGAACGCTCCATCACCCAGCCCAGTCTTCATCAATGGCACGGAGGTCACCAGGGTACAAAGTGCGCGGCTCCTAGGCACCACCATCACTGATAAATTGAGATGGGATGTAAATACCTCCACAACACAAAAGAAAGCCCAGCAGAGACTGTTCTTCCTGAGAAAGCTGAGGAACTACTGATCAGTTTTTACACGGCGACCATTGAATCTGTCCTTTGCTCCCCCATCATTGTTTGGTACTCAGGTGCCAATGCAAGGGACAGGTTCAAACACCAGAGAGTTATCAACACTGCAGAGAGGATTATCGGGTCCCCCCTGCCTCCACTAGACCTTCTCCATACATCCAGAATGAAGTCCAGGGCAAACAGGATCATACACGACCCCTCCCACACTGGCAATAACTTCTTCAACCTCCTCCGCTCAGGGCGTCGCTATAGATCCATACCCACCAAAACCACCAGGCACAGAAATACATTCCTCCCACAAGCGATTACCCTCCTCAATTCAACCCATCTCTCTAATGTCATCTTCTAGCCTCCTCCCAGCTCCTTGGCACGCTAGAGCACGATCGCACGCCCAAGGACTGATTCCCAATGCTCACTTTGGCACAATATGGTTGCCATCAGTACTAAGCATTACACTGTAAAAATTGCAGCTGTATAGAATGTAGCTACTGTCACTACGTATTGTAATTTGCACTATGTTGTTGTGTTTATTCGTATTGTAATTTGCACATGTTGTTGTGTCATGCCAATTGCCGTGTGTCCACAAATAATTCCGGGTGCGGCGCCTGTCGCACTTGGCAAATAAAGTCATTCTGATTCTGATGTACCGGTATGTGATACGTGCAGATGAGTTTGTTTTCAGTCATTTGTGTCTCTCATATTGTTGTGCAACTACTAATTTCAGCAACCGCTAGTAAAGATAACAGGGAATAATCAGTGGATTAACCCCCGCTGTCTTATAAATGACTGATGTTTGTGTTATTGCAGATAGGTATGTATTTTGTGGTGTCACACCCCCATATGCTGGTGGCAGTATGTGGAGTGAGCGGCTGTGGAGTCTTCAGAGGAAGCCATTAGCAGAAAACTTCTCCTTAACTCGTCCCAGGAATGCCACCTGCTCACCTCTACACTTTATGATCTGCTAAAAAGCATATTCTATCTATAGGCCTGAGAGTGCAATGACCAGTCCCCTTCATTTCAGTTTTCTCTCCATTAGTGGATTAAGCATGGCCAGATATTGCCCAATATTGCCCGAGCGGTCCATGACCCGCTGACATTCCCACGAGTATCTCAGGGACGATTCATAATGGCTTCTTGTGCTTCCCATACAAAACGCGCGAGGTCACGGTAAGGTTAAATGTCATTCATACCTCAAGGTCAATTGACATAATGCTCCCTGATTCTAATCAGAGTCATGAAGCTGGCCTTGTAGCGGGACGATCACAATGGCCTCGCTTCATGGCCCATCTGCATAACAGGCAGGGGCCTCCCAATCTTTTATTCCATCAGGTAATTTTATCATGGCGCTGGGATTCACCACATTCCACCCCACAATATTCACCTCCCATCCCCGTGACAGGACGTCTATTAGCCAAACGATTCCACCTGTCATCAGGTCAAGATAGGCAATTCTACTCGATTTATGCTGTTTTTTTGGTGTCGGTTATCTCTGTAGATCACATACAAATTCCTCATATCCTGACTGAACGTATAGATTTTCTTTCCTTGCAGTGGATATATGTGATGAAGACATCTCTATAGTGACCAGGACAAACAACGATGTCCATTTCCTCTATGGCAGTATAGGTTCGGGCAGAAATGATGCTATGTCTGTATAATTATGTGTAGAATAGTCGCTCTGTAGAATAAGCTGTTTGGAAGACAGTGATGTCATATGTGTAAAACATATTTTGGAAATAGTGAAGTCACGTTTGTGAGATATTGCTTATACTCGGAGAGCAGTGATGACACCCTCGTGAGACGGCCACACATGCAGTGATTCGGACTAGTGACTGCAGGACGATTCAGCTATGATGTCACACCTGTAAATCATAATTTCTGAACACCAAATGTTTTTTTGTACTACGCAACCCTTAACTCCGTTTGATTTTTTAAAATATTTTTCTTACTCCAGATTTATAAAGGGTTTTGGTGACAGTCCTGTTCTGCCATCATTAAGGGAAATTAACCCCCCTCCCCATGCCTAACATTAACCTCTCCTCCTAAAGCATAACACTATCCCCCCTCTTACTGTAAAACAAGCCTCCCTCCTAGTGCCCAACACTAACCCCCCCCCCTCCTGGTGCCCAACACTAACCCACCTCCTAGTGCCTAACACTAACCCCCCCCCCCCTCCTAGTGCCCAACACTACCTTCCTCCTAGTGCCCAACACTAACCTCCCTCCTAGTGCCCAACACTAACCTCCTAGTGCCTAACACTTACCCCCCCTCCTAGTGCCCAACACTACCTCCCTCCTAATGCCTAACACTAACCCACCTCCTAATGCCTAACACTAACCCACCTCCTAGTGCCCAACACTAACCCACCTCCTAGTGCCCAACACTAACCCACCTCCTAGTGCCCAACACTAACCCACCTCCTAGTGCCCAACACTAACCCACCTCCTAGTGCCCAGCACTAACCCACCTCCTAGTGCCCAACACTAACCCACCTCCTAGTGCCCAACACTAACCCACCTCCTAGTGCCCAACACTAACCCACCTCCTAGTGCCCAACACTAACCCACCTCCTAGTGCCCAACACTAACCCACCTCCTAGTGCCCAACACTACCTCCCTCCTAATGCCTAACACTAACCCCCTCCTAATGCCTAACACTAACCCACTTCCTTGTGCCCAACACTAACCCACCTCCTAGTGCCCAACACTAACCCACCTCCTAGTGCCCAACACTAACCCACCTCCTAGTGCCCAACACTAACCCACCTCCTAGTGCCCAACACTACCTCCCTCCTAATGCCTAACACTAACCCCCTCCTAATGCCTAACACTAACCCACCTCCTAGTGCCCAACACTAACCCACCTCCTAGTGCCCAACACTAACCCCCCTCCTAGTGCCCAACACTAACCCACCTCCTAGTGCCCAACACTACCTCCCTCCTAATGCCTAACACTAACCCCCCCTCCTAGTGCCCAACACTACCTCCCTCCTAATGCCTAACACTAACCCCCCCTCCTAGTGCCCAACACTAACCCACCTCCTAGTGCCCAACACTATCCCCCCTCCTAATGCCTAACACTAACCTCCCCTCCTAGTGCCCAACACTACCTCCCTCCTAATGCCTAACACTAACCCCTCCTCCTAATGCCTAACACTAACCTCCTCCTAGTGCCCAACACTAACCCACCTCCCAGTGCCCAACACTAACCCCCCTCCTAGTGCCGAAAACTACCTCCCTCCTAATTCCCAACACAAACCTCCCTCCTAATGCCCAAAATTAACCTCCCTCCTAATGCCTAACACTAAGCTGAGGTGCTACTCACTGCTACTGCTGAAATTCTGTTTGTCCCCATGTTTATTGCCTAATGAAGCGGGGGTGGCCTGCGAAACGCATTGCACTCTTGGGGTACTATATAATAAATGTGATTACTATTATACAGACAGTCTTTCGTGTCTGCTTTATGGAGGTAAGTCCACCACTTCCTCCAAGCAAATTTTAAAGGTTTTTTCCACTTTTACCCTGTTGGTGCCTCTGTTCCCCATTTGCTGCCCCTCCTAATGCCTAACACAAACCTCCCTCCTAATGCCTAACACTAACCGCCTCCTAATGCCTAACACTAACCTCCCTCCTAATGCCTAACACTAACCTCCCTCCTAATGCCTAACACTAACCTCCCTCCTAATGCCTAACACTTACCTCCCTCCTAATGCCTAACACTAACCCCCCTCCTAATGCCTAACACTAACCCCCTCATAATGTCTAACACTAACCCCCTCATAATGTCTAACACTAACCCCCTTCCTAATGCCTAACACTAACCCCCCTCCTAATGCTTAAAACTAACCTGCCTCCTAATGCCTAAAATTTAACCCCCCTTATGCCTAACACTAACCCTTCCTCCTAATGCCTAACACTAACCTCCCCTCCTAATGCCTAACACTAACCCCCTCCTAATGCCTAACACTAATCCCTCTCCTAATGCCTAACACTAACCCTCCTCCTAATGCCTAACACTAACCCCCTCCTAATGCCTAACACTAACCTCCCTCCTAATGCCTAACACTAACCCTTCCCCCTAATGCCTAACACTAACCCTCCTCCTAGTGCCTAACACTAACCTCCCTCCTAATGCCTAACATTAACCTCCCTCCTAATGCCTAACACTAACCCCCCCTCCTAATGCCTAACACTAACCTTCCTCCTAATGCCTATCACTAACCTCTCCTCCTAATGTCTAACACTAACCCCCCTCCTAATGCCTAACACTAACCTACCTCCTAATGCCTAACACTAACCCTCCCTCCTAATACCTAACACTAACCTCCCCTCCTAGTGCCTAACACTAACCCTCCTCCTAATGCCTAACACTAACTCCCCTCCTAATGCCTAACACTAACCCCCCTCCTAATGCCTAACACTAACCTCCTCCTAATGCCTAACACTAATCCCCTCCTAATGCCTAACACTAACCCCCCTCCTAATGCCTAACACTAACTCCCTCCTAATGCCTGACACTAACTCCCTCCTAATGCCTAACACTAACCTCCCCCTCCTAGTGCCTAACACTAACCCTCCTCCTAATGCCTAACACTAACTCCCCTCCTAATGCCTAACACTAACCTCCCTCCTAATGCCTAACACTAACCCCCCCCCTAATGCCTAACACTAACCTCCTCCTAATGCCTAACACTAACCCCCTCCTAATGCCTAACACTAATCCCCTCCTAATGCCTAACACTAACTCCCTCCTAATGCCTGACACTAACTCCCTCCTAATGCCTAACACTAACCCCTCTCCAAATGCCTAACACTAACCCCCTCCTAATGCCTAACACTAACCTCCTCCTAATGCCTAACCCTAACCTCCTCCTAATGCCTAACACTAACCTCCCTCCTAATGCCTAACACTAACCCCTCCTAATGCCTAACACTAACCTCCCTCCTAATGCCTAACACTAACCCCCCTCCTAGGGCTTAACACTATCCCCCCTCCTAATGCCTAACACTAACCCTCCCCTCCTAATACCTAACACTAACCCCCCCATAATGCCTAACACTAACCTCCCTCCTAATGCCTAACACTAACCTCCCTCCTAATGCCTAACACTAACCTCCCCTCCTAATGCCTAACACTAACCCCCTCCTAATGCCTAACACTAACCTCCCTCCTAATGCCTAACACTAACCTTCCTCCTAATGAATAACACTAACCTCCCTCCCAATGCCTAACACTAACCCCCCTCCTAATGCCTAACACTAACCTCCCTCCTCCTAATGCCTAACACTAACCCCCTCCTAATGCCTAACACTAACCCCCTCCTAATGCCCAACACTAATCTCCCTCCTAATGCCTAACACTAACTCTCCTCCTAATGCCTAACACTAACCCCTCCTAATGCCTAACACTAACCCTCCCCTCCTAATACCTAACACTAACCCCTCCTAATGCCTAACAATAACCTCCCTCCTAATGCCTAACACTAACCTCCCCTCCTAATGCCTAACACTAACCCCCCTCCTAATGCCTAACACTAAACTCCCCTCCTAATGCCTAACACTAACCTCCCTAATGCCTAACACTAACCTCCCTCCTAATGCCTAACACTAACCTCCCTCCTAATGCCTAACACTAACCCTCCTCCTAATGCCTAACACTAACCCCCCCCCCCCATGCCTAACACTAACCTCCTCCTAATGCCTAACACTAACCCCCTCCTAATGCCCAACACTAATCTCCCTCCTAATGCCTAACACTAACTCTCCTCCTAATGCCTAACACTAACCCCTCCTAATGCCTAACACTAACCCTCCCCTCCTAATACCTAACACTAACCCCTCCTAATGCCTAACAATAACCTCCCTCCTAATGCCTAACACTAACCTCCCCTCCTAATGCCTAACACTAACCACCCTCCTAATGCCTAACACTAACCTCCCTCCTAATGCCTAACACTAACCTCCCTCCTAATGCCTAACACTAACCTCCCTCCTAATGCCTAACACTAACCTCCCTCCTAATGCCTAACACTAACCTCCCTCCTAATGCCTAACACTAACCCCCCTCCTAATGCCTAACACTAACCTCCCTCCTAATGCCTAACACTAACCTTCCTCCTAATGCCTAACACTAACCTCCCTCCTAATGCCTAACACTAACCTCCCTCCTAATGCCTAACACTAACCTCCCTCCCAATGCCTAACACTAACCCTCCCTCCTAATGCCTAACACTAACCTCCCTCCTACTGCCTAACACTAACCTCCCTCCTAATGCCTAACACTAACCCCCTCCTAATGCCTAACACTAACCTCCCCTCCTAATGCCTTTCACTAACCTCCCCTCCTAATGCCTAACACTAACCTCCCTCCGAATGCCTAACACTAACCTCCCTCCTAATGCCTAACACTAACCTCCCTCCTAATGCCTAACACTAACCCTCCTCCTAATGCCTAACACTACCCCCCCCCCCCCAATGCCTAACACTAACCTCCTCCTAATGCCTAACACTAACCCCCTCCTAATGCCTAACACTAATCCCCTCCTAATGCCTAACACTAATCCCCTCCTAATGCCTAACACTAACTCCCTCCTAATGCCTAACACTAACTCCCTCCTAATGCCTAACACTAACCCCTCTCCAAATGCCTAACACTAACCCCCTCCTAATGCCTAACACTAACCCCCTCCTAATGCCTAACCCTAACCTCCTCCTAATGCCTAACACTAACCTCCCTCCTAATGCCTAACACTAACCTCCCTCCTAATGCCTAACACTAACCCCTGTTAATGCCTAACACTAACCTCCCTCCTAATGCCTAACACTAACCCCCCTCCTAGGGCTTAACACTATCCCCCCTCCTAATGCCTAACACTAACCCTCCCCTCCTAATACCTAACACTACCCCCCCCCCCTAATGGCCTAACACTAACCCCCTCCTAATGCCTAACACTAACCTCCCTCCTAATGCCTAACACTAACCTCCCTCCTAATGCCTAACACTAACCTTCCTCCTAATGCCTAACACTAACCTCCCTCCTAATGCCTAACACTAACCTCCCTCCTAATGCCTAACACTAACCTCCCTCCCAATGCCTAACACTAACCCCCCCTCCTAATGCCTAACACTAACCTCCCTCCTAATGCCTAACACTAACCTCCCCTCCTAATGCCTAACACTAACCCCCCCTCCTAATGCCTAACACTAACCCCCTCCTAATGTCTAACACTAACCCCCTTCCTAATGCCTAACACTAACCCCCTCCTAATGCCCAACACTAATCTCCCTCCTAATGCCTAACACTAACTCTCCTCCTAATGCCTAACACTAACCCCTCCTAATGCCTAACACTAACCCTCCCCTCCTAATACCTAACACTAACCCCTCCTAATGCCTAACAATAACCTCCCTCCTAATGCCTAACACTAACCTTCCCTCCTAATGCCTAACACTAACCCCCTCCTAATGCCTAACACTAACCTCCCTCCTAATGCCTAACACTAACCTCCCTCCTAATGCCTAACACTAACCTCCCTCCTAATCCCTAACACTAACCCCCCTCCTAATGCCTAACACTAACCTCCCTCCTAATGCCTAACACTAACCTTCCTCCTAATGCCTAACACTAACCTCCTTACTAATGCCTAACACTAACCTCCCTCCCAATGCCTAACACTAACCCTCCCTCCTAATGCCTAACACTAACCTCCCTCCTACTGCCTAACACTAACCTCCCTTCTAATGCCTAACACTAACCCCCTCCTAATGCCTAACACTAACCTCCCCTCCTAATGCCTAACACTAACCTCCCTCCTAATGCCTAACACTAACCTCCCTCCTAATGCCTAACACTAACCTCCCTCCTAATGCCTAACACTAACCTCCCTCCTCCTAATGCCTAACACTAACCTCCCCTCCTAATGCCTAACACTAACCCCCCCCTCCTAATGCCTAACACTAACCCCCTCCTAATGTCTAACACTAACCCCCTTCCTAATGCCTAACACTAACCCCCTCCTAATGCCTAACACTAACTCCCCTCCTAATGCCTAACACTAACCCTCCCCTCCTAATACCTAACACTAACCCCTCCTAATGCCTAACACTAACCTCCCTCCTAATGCCTAACACTAACCTCCCCTCCTAATGCCTAACACTAACCGCCCTCCTAATGCCTAACACTAACCTCCCTCCTAATGCCTAACACTAACCTCCCTCCTAATGCCTAACACTAACCTCCCTCCTAATGCCTAACACTAACCTCCCTCCCAATGCCTAACACTAACACCCTCCTAATGCCTAACACTAACCCTCCCTCCTAATGCCCAACACTAACCTCCCTCCTAATGCCTAACACTAACCTCCCTCCTAATGCCTAACACTAACCTCCCTCCTAATGCCTAACACTAACCTCCTCCTAATGCCTAACACTAACCTCCCTCCCAATGCCTAACACTAACCCTCCCTCCTAATGCCTAACACTAACCTCCCTCCTACTGCCTAACACTAACCTCCCTTCTAATGCCTAACACTAACCCCCTCCTAATGCCTAACACTAACCTCCCCTCCTAATGCCTAACACTAACCTCCCTCCTAATGCCTAACACTAACCTCCCTCCTAATGCCTAACACTAACCTCCCTCCTAATGCCTAACACTAACCTCCCTCCTCCTAATGCCTAACACTAACCTCCCCTCCTAATGCCTAACACTAACCCCCCCCTCCTAATGCCTAACACTAACCCCCTCCTAATGTCTAACACTAACCCCCTTCCTAATGCCTAACACTAACCCCCTCCTAATGCCTAACACTAACTCCCCTCCTAATGCCTAACACTAACCCTCCCCTCCTAATACCTAACACTAACCCCTCCTAATGCCTAACACTAACCTCCCTCCTAATGCCTAACACTAACCTCCCCTCCTAATGCCTAACACTAACCTCCCTCCTAATGCCTAACACTAACCTCCCTCCTAATGCCTAACACTAACCTCCCTCCTAATGCCTAACACTAACCTCCCTCCTAATGCCTAACACTAACCTCCCTCCCAATGCCTAACACTAACACCCTCCTAATGCCTAACACTAACCCTCCCTCCTAATGCCCAACACTAACCTCCCTCCTAATGCCTAACACTAACCTCCCTCCTAATGCCTAACACTAACCTCCTCCTAATGCCTAACACTAACCTCCCTCCCAATGCCTAACACTAACCCTCCCTCCTAATGCCTAACACTAACCTCCCTCCTACTGCCTAACACTAACCTCCCTCCTAATGCCTAACACTAACCCCCTCCTAATGCCTAACACTAACCCTCCTCCTAATGCCTAACACTAACCTCCCTCCTAATGCCTAACACTAACCCCCCTCCTAATGCCTAACACTAACCTCCCTCCTAATGCCTAACACTAACCTCCTCCTAATGCCTAACACTATCCCCCCTCCTAATGCCTAACACTAACCTCCCTCCTAATGCCTAACACTAACCCTCCTCCTAGTGCCTAACACTAACCCCCTCCTAATGCCTAACACTAACTCCCTCCTAATGCCTAACACTAACCTGCCCTCCTAATGCCTAACACTAACCTCCCTCCTAGTTTAAAAAAGCATACTAAAATCTCAAATGTAGGATCATGCATGTGGATAATCACATGCTTTTTCAGCAAGGACAAGTATGAATGTTCCCTAACAGGATAATAGTAAATGAAGGTCTCCGTATGGCTGGGCTCTGCCTTTGTTCTCTCTCGCACTTTCAGTGGGGATTTTTGTGAAATTTCAAGGCTATGTAGGGAATGATGGAAATTTTAAATGCTTACATACTATAAGCTTTTCCCATTTACCTAAAAGTCAGTTTAAAACCTACTGATTAGTCAGAGGAATTTGTAACGCAACTCTAAATTGCCTTTACCGGGAGTGAAAAAATATAAAAAGTCGGGAATAATTTATAAACTGTGACAGGCGCTGGTTTACAATCCTGTGAGTCTGTCTCATTTTGGCTGGTCATATTTTAGTCCCTTCTCCATATCCCTTGGCGTTTGCTGTCACATTTCCGACATCCAGTGATTTATCTGCGTCCCGTTTCTTGCGCCATTTTCTCCATTGCCTCTTCTCTCAGCGACATCCTATATGGGATCTTTTAATTTTAGACTCAAAAGGAAATCTCCAGACGTACTGACATAAGTCATCAAATTATTGCTCCCCGGGGATCCCGCGCCGGCTCCGGGAACGCGCGTTCTCCTGCGCAGTTTTCCTGACGGATAAAGAAGGCATTCATCGGCACGGTCTATACGTTTAGCAGATTAGGAAGTCACTGGCTCATTCGCTGATGCCTCAAATAGATGAGCTCAGTGAGAAATCCTCCATGATTTAAGAAAGTTTCAAACTTAAAAACAGGCCGGGGAATAATCCTGTATTTAATCATAAGCTGCCGTATAGGCGAAATCTGAGTCGAAAATGGCTTTCTGGGGCTAATAGTTAGCGGTTAACTTTTTTTTAATAAAGGTTATAGATGGTTTATGAGGTCTTTAAAATAAAAAGCGACTCTGCATAAGTATTCTCTCATTTCTTTTATCCAGATAGAAAAAACAAATCAGAAATAGAGAGGGAAATAAAGAATTGGCTTTTTGTCTACATAATCTTCTTTAAAGGGGAACTGAAGTAAGAGGTATACGGAGGCTGCCATGTGTATTTCCTTTTAATCAATACCAGTTGCCTGGCAGCCCTGCTGGTCTATTTCTCTGCAGTAGTATCTGAATAACACCAGAAACAAGCATGCAGCTAGTCTTGTCAGATCTGACTTTAAAGTCTGAAACACCTGATCTGCTGCATGCTTGTTCAGGGGCTATGGCTAATAGTATTAGAGGCAGAGGATCAGCAGGGCTGCCAGGCAACTGGTATTGCTTAAAAGGAAGTAAACATGGCAGCCTCCATATTCAGTTGTCCTTCAATGCAATCCTAAAGTGACGTAAAAAAAAAAAATGGCACTTGCGTATTATCCTGTCTGAAAAGTTTGGCAGTTTTTTGTTAAAGTTCTGTTTGCTCCCCAGCCAGATCTGACCATTTTTGTAAAGTTCAACGTCCCGGCTTTCCTTTGCACTGGGTTCCGAGTCAATGCGATGCCCCATTTCCAAGTTGGGGGGGAGGGGTTTGGGGACGGGTGTCCCCTGCACTTTGGTGCAGAGAGCGCAGTGGAATTGAGTCTCTTGCCCATGCCAGTAAGACAGAGAGGAGACGAGTGTGCATAGCTGCGCTCAGAGGCGTATCTAGAGGGGTGCCGGCATGGCTTGTGCCACGGGCGCCACAGCACAATGGGCGCCATGCCTACCCCTGTCCTGCACCAGCCTGCTTGCCTCCATGCCTTCCTGTCATTCAGACCTCAGATCAGATTAATGCTGTTATCTGGGGAACATGGCTACTTAACTTATGCATGTAGGGCGCACTTTGCTTAGTGTTCGAACAGAGAACAGAGAGTGAATAACAAGAGATCTTTCTAAAAAAGTAACTTCAGCAATATTCTGAACCAAAACACACAAGCAACCATAACACATGTACACGAGAAATGATGCTGTTTTTAGAGGGGAAGGGGGTTCTGACTGAGAGGGAGGGGGCACAATTTAGTTGTTTGCCATAGGTGCTACATTACCCAGATACGCCCCTGGCTGCGCTGCTCCTCCATCTGTAATGAAAATTGAGCCTCCTGCCCATGCCAGTAAGACAGAGAGGAGAGGAGGGTCTCCTGCCCATGCCAGTAAGGCAGAGAGGAGAGGAGAGGAGGGTCCATAGCTGCGCTGCTCCTCCATCTGTAATGAGAGACCCAGGGCACTTGACATCAGTTTTGAAGACACAGATTTATGCTGCGAAGGAAGAAGACCTCCCGAGTGTGCTGCTTATCATCATGTCGGGATCCTCCCGTACTTCTGTAATTACACTTTCTGCAGCCAAATTCAGGGGACACCCCTCCTTCAAAACCCCAGAACTTGGGAACTGAGCATCATACCGACTTGGGACCCGGTGCAACAGAAAGCCGTGACTTTCAGCTTTCCAAAAATGGTCAGATCTTTCTGGGGGAGCAAACTTCACTCACTGAAGAAACATTTCCGTCTTTCTGGGTTGAATAGGTTTAGCAGGACTAAGCGCTGGAATGGTATCATTTAAGAAGAAGCAATGAAATTAGCTCCTGACTGGCACACAGCACTCTGACAGCTCAGTTTAGCTGCGACAGAAGTGTGATTAGGATGGAAGCACACAGAGCAGTGCTATGAAATTCTTCGGCAAACACGACGTAGATTTCAACAGCCTATATCCAGAATGGGTTAGAGATTGATAATAAAGTTCAGATTTGAAATTAAAACCGGTTCCCAACCGCTGTATCTTGTATCTACGACCCTCTGGACTTTACTTCACAACCAGGGCAAAGATATAAGTATCTCTTATGGTGGTGCACAACAGGGTACTGATCAGTGAATGAGAACATGTGTTCCCAAAGCCAATCAAAGTGCCTGTTATGAATGACCACGAGATGTACTTATTTAGTTTTAGTTTAGTTGAATGTGTCTGGCGGAGAGATATTCATTCCGGCGTAGAGTGAGTAATGGCATTAGTCTATGAGGATTCCCTTTGGATTCCTTAAAGGATACCACAGTTGAAAAAAAAAGTTTGCAGCAGTGTGTGGGGGGTTAAAATTACATACCATTAGCCAGTCCTTCCCCCTCTGTCTGCTGCCGTTAGTCTCATATAAGTCCCGGTGCCCGGCAACTTGATTGACCTCCCCACCCGGACATACTGCGTTAGACTCATATAAGTCCCGGTGCCCGGCAACTTGATTGACCTCCCCACCCGGACATACTGCGCCCTCCCCTCTTCACTTCTGGCCGCCGGCGCATAGCGATCGGCTCAGAAGCACGCTGATTCCTCTGTCTCCTCTGCGCTGCGTGTGCGCTCTATTACACTTAGCGTCACATGATTAGCATGTGACGCTAAGTGTAATAGAGCGCACACGCAGCGCAGAGGAGGCAGAGGAATCAACGTGCTTCTGAGCCGATCGCTATGCGCCGGCCAGAAGCAAAGAGGGGGGGACATACTGCGCGCACAGGGCGCAGTATGTTCGGGTGGGGGGTCAATCAAGGCACCGGGACTTATATGATACTAGCGGCGGCAGACGGAGGGGGCAAGACTGGCTAACGGTATGTAATTTTAACCCCCCAAACACTGCTGCAAACTTTTTTTTTCAACTGTGGTATCCTTTAAACTAGACAAGCCCCCAAAGGTTTGCAAGTTTCCTGTTCCATTTACGATTGCCAATGGGATCTTCCCTTGCATTAGGGCCACACCCTCAGGCTTTGTTTCTTTTTGATGCAGCAGAGGTATAGAGAACAAATAAAATAATGTTTAAGGCTTTCCAATTTTACTCTGCTTCCCCCAAAACTTTGTAGCTGGAGCTCTACTTGTAAGTTGTGTTTCCTTAAATCAGGCCTCGTATAGGCATAATATCATGTGTAAGTTACATACAGCTTGAATTAAGTCCTCTGCTGGTTGAAGGTTACAGGCATGACACGTTCTGAATTCCCCCATACAGATTTTGCTTCCTAAAGACCTCTGACCCCACCGTATGCGGCGCTTTACACTTCAAATGAAAGGCGGAAAAGCGCAGAGACCCCGGCAATTCCCTGGAAAGTCGGGGGGCTGCCATCTCTACATTACTGCACACAAATCTCTCAGAACAGCTTCCTCTGGATAAAAGGGTGGTCCGCCAGATAACAGCCCATACATCATCACTCGCAGTTCTTTGTGTCCAAACCCGGAGTATTACATTCCGAGGTGACGGATGACGAATGAATGGGGGCTGTGAGTGACGGCGGCGTTCCGGCGTCTGGAAGTGTGGTCTCTGCAGGCCGAATGACATCTCTTCATATCCAGGGAGCCGTCACTCGGCATGGCGTAACCTGCGCGCTTCTTACAAAGAGACGAAATATCGCCGGCCACCGCAATGAGGGATAATGGCCCGCGCTGGAAACTCATGCAGGTGCGCGCTGGGTCATTTATAGGCTTGATAGACGACTTTGGGGTGGAATTCAATAAGTAACACAGCAGGAATCAGCGACAAGGCAGAACAATTTGGCGCTGACAAATTTGGGTGCACCATAGACCGTAATGTGACTTACGGCTATATGCAGCACTCAGAAGCTAATTTGGGCACCGGCGAAAGACGGAGCCCAAATTGCTTAAAAAAAGTGTAATTCGCCCGCCAACAATAGCTGGCAGACGAATTACGTCTTTCCCCCACTATCCATGGTGGCCTGGAGGGGGAATAGTAATTAACGCCGCCGGGACTTGTGCAGAACCTCAGTAAGCCATTTATCGGCTTCATGCTGCGCCCATATTTGTTGGCGCCGTTTTTATATGTATCAGAGGAACTTATAAAATGTTTCTTCTCTGTTTTCTGTTTATTTCTGTCTAACTAGATATGGCCCTGTGGGAGGCTAGACATTTTGACTTGATGCAAATTTTACATTTACTGGGATTGGACAAGTCAAAATCATCCGATATTCAGTTGACTAGTCTAATTCCAAGCAAACACATATTTACATGAATTGAACATTACATTTGGATAAAATTGAAATGATTGCCATCACATGCACCAACTATAATGGTTTGTAGTTTGCCGCACAGACATACATTATTAGTTGAATGCAGGGCCGGGCCAAGGCAGAGGGGAGAGAGGCTCCAGCCTCAGGGGGAAGTGTAGGAGGGGGTGCACAACTCACTCAGCTATCATTCCCCTATTGTAATAGTAGTACGGAGGCGCCAACAGGGTAAAAACAATATTTTTTTAAAATGCGGTCCGGTACATAGACAGAGGCGCAAGGCTACGTACCGGACCACATTGGTGATATACTCCTATTTATTGCCTGAGGAAGTAGGCTATACCCGCGAAACGCGTTGCACCTTGTTCGGAGTATGTAAATAAACTGATTTTTGCTTAAAACTGCAATTTTTTGTGTCTGTTTTGGAGGGGTAAGTCCACCGCTACCTACTTCATTTTATCTATTTTAAAGAAATATTGTTTTTAACCTGTTGGCGCCTCTGTACTACTATTGCAGTTGTTTCCACCCCAGGTGGAGGGGAACTCTTCCTTTTTCCCGATCTACAGAGAGCGACTTCTTAATCCTGAGTGGGGACAGGTCTAATCTCCTCACCTGCCTTCATAGTGGTTACCTAGACGGTAACCCTTGTTTGTGAGTATAACCTTCCTACACTTACCTTCCATACCCAATTTACAGTACATACTACACTATACTGGGCTCTCGGCGTCTTCCCTTATATTCCGATATTGTGTTTGAAGCAGATATAAACAAGAAAAGGAGATACATGGCAGCGACAATACACAATGGGCAAAAATGAGACTTCAAGCAATTGTGGTACTTTGCGCAGGAGCCGTCGGGGCTTAAAGATCCAATCCGCTCTGACGGCGGTTACCGCAGCATGGCGCTAAGCGACGTTCACGTGACCGTGTATGCCTGTAGCCACGTTGCGAGATCATGGAAACAACCAATCGTCACTTAAAAAAAAATAAATCGCCGGTCTATGGGAAAATCATTAGAAAAGGGTACGGTCCTTTACAGTGGGTATTATTAATCTAACCGCTTTGCTCTGCTCTGGGAAAAACATGTCTTAAGCCTCGTTCATACTATGTACGCTGCCGTGCGCATTTTGGCAGCATGCATAGTGTGCGACACTCAAGAACGGTAGAAGGGCATAGACAGCCCTTCCACTGTTCCCATCATATGTGCTCCCCCATTCATTTTCAAGAATCGCAGTGCAGATCCCATTCACTGTAGTGAATGGGATCTGCAGCGCAGCGCATAGTAGCGCAGATGGCGTGTGATCGTACGCATTGCGTTCCGATCCCACAGCCATCTGCACTAAATGATCTGAACCAGGCCTTAAGCTGGCCACTAACGGTCCAATTTCTAGCGAAGAATCGTTCGAGCGATCAGAAATTCTGATCGGATTGGTTGTAAATAATCTCCATTGGTGGACACAATCGATTATGAACGAGTAAAAAAAATGTCGCCGAATGAATTTTCGTCGAACGAAAATTTGGATTTTCTTGGTGGTCGTGATAGATAGGAAGCAATGATTGGTTAGTTGATGGTGTAGTGAACGATTTTTCGTCCGATCAGAATTTCTGATCGCTCGAACGATTTTTCGCTAGAAATTGGACCGTTAGTGGCCAGCTTTATATGGGTTTACAAGGATTTCATACTTTCAACCACTCTGCACATTGTCCCTAAACTCTGCAGTGACTGTCACCAGGTTCCTGAAAAGCTGAATAAGATAATACTGGAGACAGCGTCTGAGGTTACGGCGTGCTACAGCCCATTATTCAGATGATGTAAATGAGTTTTCTGGCAGCCGCCGCTTTGTGCTGCCCACGCAGAATTCAGCGCCATAAAAAGCGCAGCACCTGGACGAGCTTCCTGACCGCTTTAATCAAACTCACACCTCTGGCCTTGTGATGGGAATTCACCGAACATAATCGCAGAAAAGCCAGCCTTTCTTCTGTGCTAACGGAGAACATCTGTGACCTCTCCAACGCGTTTCACCTTAAGCTGTTACACGGCCTCTGATATGTGTGGACATAGCCGGCATTCCTCGGAAAGGGGCTGGCTGGGATAGCTGCACACCTGCCAAGATCAGAGGTCGCGGCGGATTTCATCAATGTTTCTATGCTTATTCAATACCCTCTGATGCGTTATATTCATGTAAGGAATACCCAGAAAGCTCATGTGACCCAGAACCACATGGACCCCTGTCCATAGCTCTTCCTCTGCTGCTCCTCTCTGTCAAGCTCTTCACTGGCTACAAATTAACCAGAGGATCCAGTTCAAACTCTTTTAGAAATTGAACTTTATCCCAATCAGTAGCTGATACCCCCTTTTACATGAGAAATATAATGCTTTTCACAAACAGACCATCAGGGGGCGCTGTATGACTGATGTTGTGGTGAAACCCCTCCCACAAGAAGCTCTGAGTACCGCGGTACTCTGGGCAAACTGCCACAATGTAACAATGTTCACAGACAGGAAATAGCTGGTTACAGCTGTCTGTAACAGCTAGAACAGCTAGGAACAGCTACATAACCTGACCACAGTAACAATGTCACCAAGTAATACATGTCAGAATGTAAATCGGGGAGAGGAAAGATTTTACAATTAGCAAACACTGACTAAATCATTTATACATAATTATGGTAAAAATGAAGCACTTTTTTTTACTACATTATTTTCACTGGAGCTCCTCTTTAACTCTAACTTACAAAGCTCTCCACAATCTCTCTCCCCTGTACATCTCCTCACTACTTTCCAGTTACCAACCCAAACACAATCTCAGATCTGCACATGAGCTTTTGTCCTTCTCTAGAATCATCTCCTCACATTCACGTATACAAGATTTCTCACATGCCTCACACCTTGTCTGGAATCCCCTTCCACAACACATCCGTCACTCTCCAATCTTTTATATCTTTAAACGTGACCCTCAAAACTTACTTTTTCCGACAAGCATACGCTCTACCTTAGGTCAGTTTACCTTTTGACCTCTGGCCAAGTTGTACTTCCTACTAGATAACCTAACCACGCTGCCTCTAGGTATGAATGATGCATACTACCCCACCTGTTGCCGCTCCCCCACCCTATTACTTTAGATTGTAAGCTCAAGGGCAGGGCTTTCTCACCCGAACATGTCTTGGATTTTGTTACACATTTATTCATATTAATTCTGTCACTGTTACTACCAATTCTGTACTTTGTATTGATTGTATCGATTTTTGTATATTAGTGTAAAATACCACTGTCTGTATTATTTTGTACCCCAAGTTTGTTTCTTACTTTGTACAGCGCCAGGAAGTTATGTTGGCACTTATTAAATCAATACTAATAATAGCAATCCCTGCCATGCACTGACGAGGACCAATAAGTCTGAAACTGGCTGTGTGCATGTTGGGTTGATGTGGCTCTGTAAAATGTATTCGCTATAGGCTACACCACCAGTTCTGGATTGGAGTCCGGCCCTCAGGGGGATAAAGAGATGATTTGCATATTTCGGAGTAATGCATGATAGTAAACCACAGTTGCTCACCTACAGCTGAATTATCGCAAATACCTTCTGTGTTGACATCATCATCTTCACACCCATAACAAGTGTAGCCACAAAAACCTGATCTGAAGTCTGGACCCCTTTATCAGAGGGAGGGAAAGTAGTTGGGGCCCCCTGCAGGGTTTGCTCCCCTCTAGTTACAACTCTGCTCCCGATTTTGCTTTTGTAGTAAAACAACAAAACTATAAAATGACAACCTATCAATAGAGTTGTATAAGAGATAAACTACTGGGTGGAAATGTCCAAAGTATATAAAATAATTAAAAATAGTTTAAAAGGAGAGGTAATGTTGGCTTGCCTCCCTCGGAAGATACGCACCAGGCGTATACATTGGGATATTTCAATTACAGCAAAGTCCCTGTTATCCAGAACTCCAAGCAATCGGAAGTCTCAAATAACCGGCATGTCTGAGGGATAACGGGGACTGCTTTTTGGGGAGTTCTGGGCAGGTTTGGAGACAGTAAAATACTTACCAAGCCTCCAGCGGCACCTTGTAGGCTTCCTGCAGCTCCTAGCGGCTTTCCAGTGTCCGTGCACAGAAGCCGGCAGGTCACATGACCCAATGAGGTGACAGGAAGAGGCCAGAAAGCTGCAAGAAGCTACAGGAAGTCTACAAGAAGCTACAGGAAGTCTACAAGACATCTCTGGAGGCTCACTGAGTATTTAGGGGGAGGCTTTGTGCTTTTTTGGCTAGTTGATGAAGCAACCGGCAAGCACATGTATTTGGCATCAGGCGATCCCCGCCAGTGCCGGATACTGGGGACTCTGCTGTATACTGCTGAAAAACTGTCTAATTATTTATATATTTTGGTTGCCACCACCCAGTAGTTTATTTTTAAAGGATACCCGAGGTGACATGTGACATGATGAGATAGACATGGGTATGTACAGTGCCTTTTTTTTTTCTTTCTCTGCCTGAAGGAGTTAAAATATCAGGTATGTAAGTGGCTGACTCAGTCCTGACTCAGACAGGAAGTGACTATTGCGTGACCCTCACTAATAAGAAATTCCAGTTTTAATCTCTTTCTTGCTCTCAGAAGTCATTTTCTGCTAGGGAAGTGTTTTATAGTTGTAATTTCTTATCAGTGACAGTCACACTGTAGTCACTTCCTGTCTGAGTCAGGACTGAGTCAGCCACTTACATGCCTGATATTTAACTCTTTCAGACAGAGAAAGAAAAAAGGAACACAGCATAGTTATTTGTGTGCTAGGCGCTGTACATACACATGTCTATCTCATCATGTCACATGTCACCTCGGGTATCCTTTAAGAAATGGAGGGTGAACTAGAACTTCAAGGTTCCATTGCTAGAGATTCACGGTGGCCTTCCTGTGGTGGAGGTTCTACGGAAAAGCCTTTCCACCCACCCTCTCCGAAAAAAGCCCCCACACTCTCCATATTCCACTGTGCCAATCCACATAAAAGTGCCTCCTCAGGGCAAGTCTGACAAATATCAGACATTCTCTGTCTCCTCCGTTATGGAAGGCGGTCTCTCCCAACATGGCAGCCTTCTACTGTGTCATGCCAGCCAATGATTCCAAGTTCTTGATTATTGATATCAAACTGTGACTTTCCTGTCCTTTAATAAAGCTGTGCGGGATGTCGGCAGGATTCCGCTCATATAACCAACCCCTTTTTTTTTTCCTGGAACAATATTAAGCAGAAAGCAAAATAAGAAGAACCCGTCTGTATATTTTCCTTGAAACGCAGCGTTTTTCATAAATCTATCGGGGCTGTTTCAACAGCGGAATGTCACTGTCGACCTGCCAACACCTTAGAAAGCACCACAAAAACTATATTATCTAACCTGCAGGAAAAATGCATGGTATGTTTTGTGCGGCACAAATGAAGGAACTCTATCCCGGCGTAATGGGACGGAGGAATGTATTTCAACTTTCTGAAAAATGACTCCTTTACACGGCACAATAAAGGCTCAGTTCACCTTCCTTTGTTATATATAGGCATTTAATAAAAATAAAGTGGTGATAAAAAGGTCCCTTAAAAATACATTTGCAAAAAGTTTAGTTTCTATAAAAACAATACCTGTTGCAGCAAATCAGTTCAGTTCCCTCCCCCCCCCCCTCTCTCAGCAATTGGAGCAAGGTCACATGATGACGAGTAACAATATATGTCACAGGGTGAGACTATGATTCATGCTGTAGCCACGCCTCCTAAGTAATTGCCAGCCAATAGATGGAAGAGAGCATTATCATCCTGACGCAGGGCTGCGGAGTCTGTACAAAAAGCAACGTCCAATGTCTATGAAACCACCAACTTGGACTCCAGGTACCCAAAATTGCCCCGACTTGACTCCTTAGTCTTATACTTACCAGGGCTGTGTATTTTGTACAAAAATCTTCCGACTCAGACTCCTCATTTTATGAGACCACTGACTCCAACTCCGACTCCAGGTACCCAAAATTGCTCCGACTCCTCGACTTCGACTCCACAACCCTGCCCTGACGAGTAATACAGTTCATGCCACTGGGTGAGACTGGGATCCATGCTGTAGCCACGCCTCCCAAGTACAGTAAATGCCAGCCAATGGATGGAAGAGAGTGTTATCACCCTGACAAGTAACAGAGTTCATGCCACTGGGTAAGACTGGGATCCATGCTGTAGCCACGCCTCCCAAGTACGGTAAATGCCAGCCAATGGATGGAAGAGAGTGTTATCACCCTGACAAGTAACAGAGTTCATGCTACTGGGTAAGACTGGGATTCATGCTGTAGCCACGCCTCCGAAGTAATTGCTAGTCAATAGATGGAAGAGTGCGTCATTACTGTCTGAAAGTGTCATCACTCTCTCCTGTCTTAAATTGTTATCGGAAGGAAATCATTTCATTTCCTTCTGATAACAATTTTAAGACAGGAGAGGGTGATGACACTTTTAGACAGGAGAGAGTAACGACACTCTCTTCCATCTATTGGCTAAAATTACTTGGGAGGTGTGGCTACTGCACACTCCAGAGCACATGAACAAGACGTGGAGTGACTCTCGCGCAGGCGCAAAAGATCCCAACCTGGCGAGGTCGCCATTTCCAACAGAGTGGACCCCGGGACACCGGCTGGAAGCAGAGTTGCGGAGAGGGACATATCAGCTGCCAGGGGCTGGAGGAATCCCTGGGTAAGTAGATAAGTTTTTTTAGGAGCTCGGACATTTCCTTTAAGAACAGATCTACAGTCCCTATCTCATTCGTTAACTGGGGACTACCTGTAACAGAAAGCTTCCTCTTTCTTTTTTTTGAAGAACACTTTATTGATTTTTAAAACAACAAATACATACACATATATACACAATAACTCAGCGGTCTTCCACCGGGCAAACCCGCCCACACCCCCAGCTAGGCAAGATCAGTATATAGAAAGGTAGCATACAGAAATGCAGAACCAAACAGCAATCAATACATCACAAATCAATATGGAATGTAGACAACCATTTCTTCCAAATTTTGTAGAACTTTTTAACAGAGCTCCTGCCCTCATAAATATTCTTATATCTTGGCAGATATTTGGTTACACAAGTCTTAAAGTCTGCTATAGTGGGAGCTGTCAGGTTCTTCCAGACCAAAGCAATGGCCCTACTGGCGTAGGACAGTAGTAATTTGGCAAGAAATCATTTCCTCTCTAAGTATGACATCACCAAAGTGGTTCAGCAGCATAGCCTTAGCTATAAAAGGGATATGGGTGTCAACTACATCAGCCAGGAAGTCATGAACCTGGGCCCAGAAAAGACGAATATCCCGGCACTCCCAATATATATGAAAGAATCCCGCTCCATGAGTTCCACAACTCCAGCAAGCATCGGATGCACTCAGGTTCATTTGGGACAGTCTCGATACAAAAACTTCAGGGCAGTAAGCTTATGACGGGCTGCGATGGGGACCTTAAGGAAGTCCAAAACTATACACTTCCCATTTCAGATAAACTAAGGACACTATGACTAGAAGGTAATTGACTCCTCCATCCCTTTCAAGAGTATACACAGTGATGTAAGCCTGTTGTTTAAATGCTGTTTGCTGTGGGAGGGACAGGAAGCTGTGGCAGTAGGGATGGAAAAAAACACTGAGCGGAGATGACAAAAAAAAAAAAAAAAAAAAAGGAGAAGAAGAAGAAGAAGAAGAAGAATTATCTTTTTTCACATCACATTTCTCCTAAATCTGACAGTGAACATTAGAAACAACAGGATATTTAAGCTTAAAGGGGCACTATGACGAAACATTGTAAAATGTAAAATATGTGCAGACAAATAAGAAGTACGTTTTTTCCAGAGTAAATTGAGCCATGAATTACTTTTCTCCTATGTTGCTGTCACTTACAGTAGGTAGTAGAAATCTGACAGAAGCGACAGGTTTTGGACTAGTCCATCTCTTCATAGGGGATTCTCAGGGATTTATTTATTTTCAAAAGCACTTGGTGAATGGCAGTTGCTCTGTCCAACTGACAAAAAACTGTGTAGCGAGCAGGGAAGCTGGCCAGCATCATTGTTTAAATCAGGGGTGCCCAATAGGTCGATCGCGATCTACCGGTAGATCGGGACCACCTGATGAGTAAATCGCAGCCGCCTGGCCACGTCCTGTCAAAATCTGAAGACGCGCAGCTGCGGCTGTCAGATTTTGCTGCCGCTTGCATCAGGGAGAAGAAGGGAGAGGCGCGGCTAAAGGGGAGGCGCAGGTAGAGGAGGCAATGAGGAGACAGGTCTACTCCCCTCCAGGCTGCTTGTGAGCCGTGCGTCTCTTCCCCTCCAGGCTGCCTGCGCGCGCAGCGTCTTATCCCCCCTGGCTGCATGTGAAGTAGTGTATGTGAGCAAATAGCTTCAGGAGGATTCTGAAGCTATTTGCTATACTTGTATGTCTGAAGGGGAGAAGGATTGTGGACTGCCTAACTGCCGGGATAGGAAGGGGGGATTCGTTATACTGTGAAGGGGAGAAGGCTTTTGTAATGATTTCACTAGGCTTGATATGGGGGGGGGGGGGGGGGGGCGCTAGAATACTGTGACTGTCTATGCATGCTGGGGGGGGGGGGGGTAGATCTTGTGGCCACAGCAGTTTTAAAAGTAGCTCGCGAGCCGAAAAAGTGTGGGCAACCCTGGTTTAAATCCTTTTTAGGGAATATCTTTACAAAGAATAAAAGCCTTGCTGAGAATCCCCTATGAAGAGAAGGACTAGTCCAAAACCTGTCACTTCTGTCAGATTTCTACTACCTACTGTAAGTGACAGCAACATAGGAGAAAAGTAATTTATGGCTCATTTTACTCTGGAAAAAAACGTACTTCTTATTTGTCTATGTTTGCACATATTTTACATTTTACAATTTTGCGCCATAGTGCCCCTTTTATAAGTAAATTCTTATTGCATGATTTATTCATTTATTTATTCCTCACTTAATATGAAGTTTTGTCCAACTTTAAGGTAAACTGTGACCCTACAGTAGTACAGTGCCTAATAAATTCTACCTAAGGTACTCAGCACAGCAGCACTAGTACTAGGTGCAATGCACAGCTAGTAGCAAACAAGCTGGAGTACTACAGATACCTTGCTGTAACTTGTAACTAAGCAAACACAGTTATAACCTTTGTAAATCTATAGCAGTTCTGCACAGCACACATTACCACCTATAAATCACAGTTGATAAAAACAGACCTAACTACAAGCTATCTCTCAATGAAGCATGCACTTCACTCAGTCTTTCTCTTTAGCTGCTACCCCACAGACTAGAATTCATGCTGTAGCCACACCTCCCAAGTAAGTAACAGCCAATAGATGAAGGATAGTGTCTTCACCCACTCCTGTCTTGAAGTGGGTGGTGCCTAAAAAGGCAGCTCTAAATATTTAAATGAAGTAGCTCTGTTTAACAAAAGCCTAGAGAGGAATGAGCAGAGAGATCTAGCATACAGCTGAATGAGGGAACAGATCTCAGCTAAGAACTGTGATTTTCATATTGTTCTTTATTACGTCATAGTTTACTGATTTACGGATACTAGCAAATATATATAATGGCAAACAAAATGCCTTCCCCGCCCCTCACTGTGACAAAATGCAGCGCGAATGTTCAGCCCACAGTGAGAGATTGCTCTACACGTTTTACAAAATGGCCATTCATGTCCTAACCCTGTTTACTGCACTGATTAACCATCTTAGCGGTATGGACGAGCTCAGCTCGTCCATTACCGCCGGAGGCTGCCGCTCAGGCCCTGCTGGGCCGATTTTGTTCAAATAAAAAGCAGCACACGCAGCCGGCACTTTGCCAGCCGCGTGTGCTGCCCGATCGCCGCCGCTCTGCGGCGATCCGCCGCGAGCAGCGGTGAAAGAGGGTCCCCCCAGCCGCCTGAGCCCTGCGCAGCCGGAACAAATAGTTCCGGCCAGCGCTAAGGGCTGGATCGGAGGCGGCTGACGTCAGGACGTCGGCTGACGTCCATGACGTCACTCCGCACGTCGCCATGGCGACGAAGTAAGCAAAACACGGAAGGCCGCTCATTGCGGCCTTCCGTGTTACTTCTGGCTGCCGGAGGCGATTGGAAGAACGCCTCCGGAGCGCCCTCTAGTGGGCTTTCATGCAGCCAACTTTTAGTTGGCTGCATGAAATAGTTTTTTTTTTATTTAAAAAAAACCCTCCCGCAGCCGCCCTGGCGATCTTAATAGAACGCCAGGGTGGTTAAACTGTACAGCATGAGGGTAAGTTTGGACTTGCTAGGAACTAAAGCCCCGCCCATTCAGGAAGAACATTAAAGTGGATAAACAGGTACCATGTTTAATTTACCACTGTTTTAAAAGTCACAATAGTTAAAATACTCACTTTATAAGGAGACAAAGCAAGTCTCCTATGAGTGGGCTGTACAGCAATGCATTTGCTTTTGATCCGGGATACCCCTTTAAATGTGTGCCATATGAGACCGTGCGGGTACGCAAACGTGTCAAGGCAATTATCTCAAAGTTAATGCTACATGTAAGTAGACGGCTGTACTGAGACCAAAAAGCATAAAGTTTAAGTTTATTTCCCATTGAGCACCAGAGAGACTGTAGAGGGGGGAAAAAATGGAACAAATTAGGTCATTTATATGATTTGTAAATTTTATGATCTCACTTTCCCGTCCTTACAAATTACCAGAAAGGTGTTGCTATGCTTTATAGGAAATAAATATCAGCCAAAACATAAAGGGCAGCAATATTTTCCTTTAAGAAAGGTATAACACATATCATTGACAATTAGGCATTCTGACACTGACTGTTGATGACACTGCTCAGCTAAGGTTTCCTAAAAATGGCAGCTGTTCCCCTGGCAACAATACATCATTTGGTCAACAGAATACCCACAATTCTCAGTTCCAAATCCCTGCGTTTGTCCCAGTTTCTAAAAGCAAAGGGTCTGTGTGGCTGATATTGCGGTGAAACCGCTCCCACGGTGTGATGTCAGGGTCATGGTCCAGGCAGTTTCCTGTCTGTGAACCTTGTTGCATTGTGGGAGAGAACTGCCGAGCAAGCAGTATCTCCCCCTGTGCATAGCACTCTCAGTAGCGAATATTCCCCAATGATGCACTTGCCAGCAGTAAAGATGTCACCACCTGTGATTAATTTCAGGACATTTCAGTAAATCAGGACAAGGAAACATTTTACAATGAGAAAAAAAAAACTGACCATCTATAAATGAATATTGTAAAAACAAAAGCAATTTTATTATGTTATTTTCACTACAGGTCCTCTTTAAGGCAGATTGATGTTGGCAGTGGATGTATTTGTATTGTTAATATTAGTAAATACACAGAAAAGCAGCATACAATAACTCCTAGGAATGACAGTTCAGCATGTTAACCTCCTGAGCGGTATGCCTGACACAGTCATGACTCTCAGGAGGTTCTGTTAGCCTCAGGAGTCCTCCAGTATAAATCTATTAGGTTATGTGGCAGCACAAATTGTGCCTAGATAGTATAGGTGCCCCCCCACCCCCCCCCCCAAAAATTAAAAAATAGTACAACAAAGATAGTTAAAAGACACTGTGACCCTGCAGAAGTACAGAGCCACAGTTCTAAGTTACTCAACATAGCAGCACTAGTACTAGGTGCAGTGCATGGCTAGTAGCAAACAAGCTGGAGGACTACAGATACTGTGCTATAACTTGTAACTAAGCACACATCATTCTAACCTATGTCAATCTTTAACAAAACACAATTCACCCTATAAATCACAATCAGGGGCGTAACAAAAGACCCTGCAAGGGATGCAGCTGCAGGGGGGCCCAAAAGACAGAGGGGGCCCCGTCCTTAGAGATTGGCAACTAAGGGCGAGGAGAGAAAAAAACTTTCTGCTCTCTGCACAATGTTCTAATGACTGCATCTGCTCAGCCACAGATAACGAATCATACAAAGTTTTGCAGACAAAGATTTATAGACAGTCGCTATTCAGTGTGCAGGGGGCCCCATCCAAAGTTTTGCAAAGGGGCCCAGTGATTTCTAGTTACGGCCCTGATCACAGATATAAGTTGGTAAAACAGACCTAAAGACAGCCATCTCTCTCTGAAGCAAGCATTTCTCTCCCTGCCTGTCTCTCACACCTCATATCACACAGACAATGCAAGATGGAGTGATAAACCCCTCTCTCCCCTTCACCCCCCTTTATAGCTGCCTGTAGTGTGATCTGTTCTCATTGGCTGCTGTGGCTTGCGGTGCATCCTGGGAGCAAATGATTTGCTCAGCAGTTGCTCATTCTACGTTTCATGAGATTTTGGCACTGTATCTCCCCTATGTTTTGCCCACAATTGTTTGCCAAGAATCGACCGCGTGGTGAATTACCGAGCCTTTCTCACGGGAAACTTTGTAAGCAAGATAGGCCGCATTTTCCACAAGATTTAACTTACGATTCTGACCACTTTTGTTATCTTGGGGCAGAGTGTTTATGGGCTGATGCTGCCAGTCAAAGGCACCCCTCTGGAAACCTTACTGGAATATGACACATCTGAGCAAACACCCTGCTAGTGAATTGGGCTTATGGGTTAGTTCATTCATCTGTCCAAGTGTCAGGAACTCTAAGGCTTCTTTCACATCTGTGAATGCGTGCAGGAGCCGTTCTCCTGCACGTGTTATGGCCTGCGGCGTGTCGTCGGGATATTGCAGTGCGACGCAATCAGTGGCAGTAGTTATTAATTCACCCGACGGGAAAACGCCGGCTCCCGACTATTAAAAGCTCCCGGGTGCGTCGAATTGCAACGCACCAAAACGCAGCGTCGGATGTGAAAGGTAAAATGAAAGTCTATGGACTTTTATTTTACCTTGGTCAACTGCTTGCCGATCAAGTCACGCTGACGGGTGTGGCCGCAGCGGCAGCCCCAGGACTGCCTAACACCGATC
Source organism: Hyperolius riggenbachi (assembly GCF_040937935.1). NCBI lineage: Eukaryota > Metazoa > Chordata > Amphibia > Anura > Hyperoliidae > Hyperolius > Hyperolius riggenbachi. The sequence goes on from NC_090657.1 coordinate 237,137,071, forward strand.
AGCGTAAAGTCCTGGGGCTTCGTTTTGCAGGAGATCACGCGTGCGCTGCATGCACATCTCCTGCTTGGTAGGCGGAGCAGAGGTCTCCCAGCGGCAATTGCCGCTTGGAGACTGTTATACGGGGAAATCGCCGTCTAATTAGCATGTACAGTGCTGCCATCATGTTGGTTGGTAAAAAAGGGGGGATAATCACTTGTGTGCTGTGTCGTGCGGCCCTGTAGCTTGGCCTTATAGCTGCAGTGGCCTATTTTACCAAAAATGGCCTGGTCTTTAAGGGGGGGGGGGGGGGGGGGTTAAACCTGTGGTCCTGAAGAGGTAAAGTTGACTTTGCGTTAAAACACACAAAACAGGCTTAGATGTGATAGAGCCCTCACTGAACACCGCAGTGTGATCAGGCTCTTTGTTTGACACAGAGAACATTTCCATTCCAATCCTGCCATGAGCTGGAAGAACAGGTGAGGTTCCACCGTCTGTCCATGAGGCATAACCAGATGGAGAACCTTATGCCCTACTTCACAATGCCTTTGCCATCCTGCCTGGCAGGGCAGACTCCATATTGAAACCTCAGTGCGTTACTGACCCTCTAAAAGCAGAATCCACAGAGGAGAGCGTGTAGAACGTCCCAGTGACACAATCTGTGGAGGTCAATGAGTTGATGATTAGTTTCACTTTGTGAAAAGCAGAGGTGTGCTATGGAGGACCTCACCACCTGTGTTCTAATAAACAGCTGGATGGGGCTGCGCTGCCAGAGCTGAATGGTAATGCTTAATTTACTCTAACTAATGTGTCGCAGAGCTCCCATTAAGGGAACAATGTTAATGGACCTGTGGCTAGACAATGACCTTAAAAGTTTCATCTCCTTCAGCAACATTTTCCAGGAAAGGTGAACACAATGTAAGCGTTTGCTGCTTCGCTGAAGAACACATTCCATTGAGTGTTATGGCCCATACTCACGAGGGACTTTTGTCGCCTCAACACGCGGCGCGCGCGTGTTGCGGCGACAGGTCGCCCGTGAGTATGGGCCGTCGCACACGCGCGCACCCCGAACTGTCGCCCGCCGCTCATGTCGCCATGCGATTGAAACTTTCAATCGCATGGCGACAGTCGCCGCTGCCCCCCCGCCGCAACTGTCGCTAGTCCGCGTGAGTACGCGGACTAGCGACAGCAACCTCCATGTAGGTACATGGAGCTTCCGGCGGGGGGAGGAGGAACGTCAGCGACAGCTTCCGCCTTGCCGCTGGTCCCTCTTCCGCGTGTGTACGCGGAGGGACCTGGCGAGAAGCTGTCGCCCACACGCTCACGTGTGCTGGCGACAGGCCACATTTCTCGCCCGTGAGTATGGGCCATAAAGCGCAGGCCGACCTCGAAGCTTGACCTGACTTCTGCACAATTAAATTCTTTCATACCGAGAAACTTTAAAGGAGAAAAAAAAAAGTATAATTGACCTACTCCTATTGGCATGGAGTCCTGAACAAAATGCTAACAGCAGAACAAAAGTTAAACAGCCGAAATGACCATTCTTGATGCTTCCTAGATCTTCCATCACCCAGAGCCTCCTAGATTTGATTACTATTTTCAAACAAAAAATCTTCTGATTTTCCCGGTCACTTTCTGTTAAGGGTGGGGCTGAATTGCTATAGTTCTAAATGAAAGATAGATCCTCCTCAGATAATAAAAGAGCTCCATCTAGCTGCCAGAAGATCAGAAGCAGTTTTCCTCACATACAACAATTGTAGACTGGATGATGGAAGACTCTGAGGGTGCAGCTGTGTAGGAGAGTACAGCCAATTAGTTCTTTTGAAGATTCCCATCAAATCAGTAATTAGGTAACTGTACTTAAAGGGGCACTAAGGGCAAAAAAAATGTAAAATTTAAAATATGTGAAAACATAGACAAATAAGAAATATGTTTTTTTCCAGAGTAAAATGAGCCATACATTACTTTTCTCCTCTGTTGCTGTCACTTACAGTAGGTAGTAGAAATCTGACAGAATTGACAGGTTTTGGACTAGTCCATCTCTTCACAGGGGATTCTCAGCAAGGCTTTTATTCTTTATAAAGATGTTTGCTAAAAAGGATTTAAACAATGATGCTGGCCAGTTTCCCTGCTCGTTACACAGTTTTTGGGCAGTTGGACAGAGCAACTGACATTCACTAAGTGCTTTTGAAAATAAATAAATCCAAGACTCCCCTATGAAGAGATGGACTAGTCCAAAACCTGTTGCTTCTGACAGAGTTCAACTACCTACTGTAAGTGACATCAACATAGGAGAAAAGTAATTTATGGCTCATTTTACTCGGGAAAAAATAACGTACTTCTCATGTGTTCATGTTTGCACATTTTTTTTAATTTTACAATGTTTCACCATAGTGCCCCTTTAAAGAACAACTGAAGTAAGAAGAACATGGAGGATGACAGTTGCCTGGTATCCTGCTTATCTTTCATGCATCAGTTGTGTCAGTAAGCATGTGGCAAAGGCAGAGTCAAACTTAGGTCAAAGATCTGATCTGCATACTTTTTCAGGCTCCATGGCTAAAATTATTACAGGCAAAGGATCAGCAGGGCAGGCAATTTCCATTGTATAAAAGGAAATAAATATGGCAGCCTCCATATCCCTCTCATTTCAGTTGCCCTTTTAAAGCGGAACTGAAAATTAAAAAAAAAAAAAAAAAGTTTCTCTTACCTGGGGCTTCTGCCAGCCCCTTGCAGCTGTCCTGTCCTCCACGATCCTCCGTTCCCCCGCCGCCAGCTGGTTTTGGATTTGCCGGTGGGCCACTGTGCCTGCGCAGCCCTGCCACACATAACCTTGTTTGCATTCCCATCCGCAAATAGCACCCTGCGCCTGCGCAGAACACTCCAGAGCACGTGAGTAGATGCCAACCTGGTGAGGTCGGTATCTGCACTGGAGTTGGACCCCGGCTACCAGCTGAAAGCGGAGCTGCGGCGAGGGCACAGGACGGCTGCCAGGGGCTGGAGGAGGGGTAAGTAGATTTTTTTACAAGTTCCACAATGCATTTGCCTTTATGAATCATGACTGTGGCTGTCGGACTCCTGCAATGCATTGTGGGACATGTAGTTCCTTAAAGAGAACCAGAGATGAAGCACCCACTTGTATTTTACCTTATAAATCAGTGGGAACATGACAGTAAACACCTAATCTGCTCTTTGTTTCATTGTTCTCTGTTTAATCTGACTGTTATCACCTCTGATAAGAATCCACGACTGAGCACTCAGTCTAGCTTTGCTAGGAAAGATTATAGCGGAGTCTGTCTTCTCTGGTGTCTTTTCAAGCCCAAGCCTGCCCCCTTGTGGCTCTGCTATAATGACTCAGCTATAATTATTCCCTGCAAAGCCAGACTGAATGCTCAGTCCGGGATTCTTATCACAGCTGCTAACACTTTTAGCAGTGAGGATGAAACAGAGAGCATGGTAAGTGTTTTCTCTAATGTTCCCAATGATATATATGGTAAAATACACAAGGGTGCTTCGTCTCTGGTTCCCTTTAACAGCTGGAGAGCCAAGTTTGCAGATTACTGCCCTAGGTAATCTGGAAAAAAGGAAGTGAAGGGGTCATGCGCCCCCAGTGGTGGAACACAGACAACACTAAATACTAAGAGAAATACAAACCCTTTTCTAATGTACAGAAATATTTATTAAGGTCTGTAGAAAGTGATTGAAGTTCATAAGTATCAATGAAAACCAGGCAGACTGTTGCCTTTCCCAATGCTCTCTAAACAAAAAACAAAACAAAAAAGATATTTTGACTAGAGTTGTAAATTAAATATAAAGCACCTTCAAAAGTATCTGACGCTTTCAAAACATACGCAGCATAGTGTGTGGCCAGTGAGCGCCACTTTAATGTCTCTCCTACTTGTCCATTTATTACAATCAATAAAATGTTCCCAAACTGTTTGGGTACACCGAGCTCGAAGTTTGTGAAGCATTTTAGGTGGAAGCAGAAGCCTGGCAGCTTTTGGGAAACCACAGAATATCTCAAAGCATCAAGCGTGGCGTTCCAATAACAGCAGGCCCTACGCATTGCCAACACAACCCAACTCAATTCAACAACATGTGTTCCCGGGCACAGAGGGGGGAGTTCTCTCTTCATCGAAGGCCTCAGAAGAAGACACTGGAAACTCAATATTTGTTTAGTGACGTGGCTATTAGTTGGCTTTCTACCACTTAGCCATGACTTGCCAGCTCTGCAGCAAGTCCTTCATTCGTTCCATTCGCAGGACACAACCATCAAAGGAGAAACCACACGGCAAAGTGCTTTGAAGAGTGTACTCCGTGGACCTTGTAGTGTCTTCTTAGTTAATATTGGCCACGCTGTCAAGAAAATATTGATGTTCATTAGGCTTTACCCTGATTTCACCTATTTCACCAATAGATGCCACTGTGCTAGGAATGGATGTTGAATTGAAAGCACAGTTATGAAAAGGTGCTCATTTTTGCTCTTATTTGAAATATAAATGGGTGTCAATAAGTTCCTGCCCTCCAGGTGAAATAGAAAAACAAGTGTGGGGGCGCATGAAGTTCTGCACCCAGAAATTGGCCAAAAAAGTTATTGGAGTCTGTTTTCTGTGACAAAGGTGGTAATCTGTTGGTGGACTATCTACCTCAGGGCTCTAGTATCACCAGACAGTTTTAAGCTAACTTCATGGATCAGTTAAAGTAGGTAATTAAAGGAGTACTATCGATTGAAACAACTTTTTTTTAATACTTTAATACTTTTTAATACTGTATTAGTGTACACATTACCACTAGTGCTAGGGGCACTTTATTTATTCATCCAAGTCTCTCTCCCTCTATCCCTGCTTAAAAATTCATTTCTCACACAGCTCATAGTAGTTTGGGTCACCCTGAGCTGCTTGGTTACTCTGTCACACCGCTCACAAATATATGTCACTGTGCCACTCACAGCATGCAGGAGACATGAGGAGAAATAGGCTGATCTGAGGTGGTAACAGGTAACTAAATGAGCTGTAATATTGCTGGAATATAACTAGCTATAACAATAGTCTGTGTTTACACTCAGGCTGGCTGCCTGCTTGTGGTGATTCACTCCAGGCTGCATCCACTTTACAAGCTGCTGAGAGGGGCAGACCACTGTCTACAATTAGCATTATTAGTATCTTTATCAGTCAAAAGAAGCAAAGATAACAAACACACATTGCTAGAATCTTTAACCCCTTACCACCATATCAATAAGATTCTTTCAGCAAGGTGATGTAGGGGCTCATTCACACTACACAACGCAAGCACGAACACAATTTCGTGCTTGCGTTGCCATCGCACGGTCAACGCACGGAATGCACATCGGGGAGTGCTAGAGCGCAGACGCCGGCAGCCGAACCCGTCGGGAAACGTGTGCGTTGTGCGATTTTATGTCCCCAGAAGCGTTACATCGTAACGCATGGGAACGCGCACCTGTAGTGTGAATGGTAACATGAAAGTCTATGGACTTTCATGTTGCCATGTGGATCGTACACTATGTGCGTTGTGTCACAACTGACAGCGCAGCACATAGTGTGAATGAGCCCTAAACTGAGGAGTTGATAGCAACTCCCCTGTGCAGAGAAATGGTCTAGCCCTCTGGGAGCCGATACATTTTGTATCTAAAACTGATGGAGGATTTTACAGCTGAGAGGAACAGCTGTGTGAGGAATCAAATTGCTCCTAGTACTTGTCCTAATGTGTGCTACAACATACAGCATTTAAAAATAAATGCATAGATGGATAGTATTCCTTTAAGACAAAATGTCGTGGAAAGTTAATCCCTGGGATCCTTTTTTTTGTAGGACAATGCACCTATGCGCACAGCCCAACGTTGTGGGGGCCAAACTAAACACCCTGGGACTGCAATTGGTCCACCATCCCCTACTCACCTGACCCCGCCCCTTCAGACTATTATCTGTTCCAGAACTTGAACAAACATTTGAAGGCGCAAAGTTTTGAGGACATTTCTGACATCCAACATGCTGATGAGAGCTGGTTTGAGGTCCAACCAAATGACTTTTATTTGAATGGTCTATAAAAGCTGCAACTACAAGGGGGAAATATGTTCAATAAAAGTGTATTTCACATCCCTGGCTCTCTTCTGTCTAGGCAAAGCCAGGAACTTATCAGCACTCCCTCGTATCTTCTCTGTTTGAAGAACTTGCATGTGCAACATGTTGTCTGGTAGCCCCGAGGGCACACAGTGAAACCAGGACACATTTCTGACATAAATTATTAAGGTCGTTTTTACGCCATTTAAAATTATTACGATTTAATAAGTTTTTGCTGCTTTGTATGCTCTGCCTTACTGGGGCGTCCCAGGAATCTTAACAAATGTGAACGTTACAATGCTATTTTTATGGTGCAAGATGCGAGCCAGATGTTTCAAGCGTAAAAAAAGGAACAAACCTGTTGGTTACCAAGCAACATAAACCTCTACGAGTCGGATCCCATTACACTGTGTAAACACCTTGATCGACGCTAAAAGGAAAAAGGAAAAGGCTGAATAGCAATGTATCATATACTGTAATAACTAATTGTGGATTGGCAAAGCTGTGTGATTTCAGCTGCTCATTCAAGGCCAGAAAGGCCAAAACCAGAGTGTGAGGGCAGCCATCTTGTATATACTTTATTGCAATGCTGCGTCTTTATTAGTGTAGGTTATTCCCATGATATATCCTCCGGAGTGTTAAGCCTCATACAAACGAGGAGTAAAAATCATTGGGGATTAATGAGTAAGGACTCCTCATTCAGATATTGTTTGAAAATGCAAAGCACAAATGACAGCATAAGCGATAGATCGCCAACGATGCTCCGGCATTTTAAGCCTTGAGCAGCCAATTTATTTAGCGGCTTACAAGTGCTCCAGGAGAATTTATTTTAGCCCTTTTTTTTATTTCTTTGTTACATTTTCTTTCTTCTAATTAGCACTGCTGTAATATGTATTTATGGCCACTTGTCACTAGGAGGCAGTGTGAGACAATAACAGAGGACTTCTGCTTTCAGTTTCTATATTTTCTGCTACAGAAAGAGAGAGATCAAAGCATTCCAAAAATTTACAGCACGAGTTCTGCCAACTGAGGTCAAAAGCAGCACACTTATCTCAAAAGAGTTAACTCTACTGAAGCTGCTAATGAGTTAAGCCACTGAGATGATGGATTACTCTGGCAGATAATACTAGTCAGGAGCATAGTCAGCAGTGGGTACAGAGCTAGCAACCATTTTTAACCAATGTATCTGCAACGTCTATGGCACTTCGCCAAGATCCTGCATCGTTTAACGATCACATCACTTAAAGGGATACTGTAGGGGGTCGGGGGAAAATGAGCTGAACTTACCCGGGGCTTCTAATGGTCCCCCGCAGACATCCTGTGCCCGCGCAGCCACTCACCGATGCTCCGGCCCCGCCTCCAGTTCACTTTTGGAATTTCTGACTTTAAAGTCAGAAAACCACTGCGCCTGCACGCCCGTGTCCTCACTCCCGCTGATGTCACCAGGAGTGTACTGCGCAGACACAGACCATACTGGGCCTGCGCTGTGCGCTCTTGATGACATCAGCGGGATCGCGGACACGGCAACGCAGGCGCAGTGGTTTTCAGACTTTAAAGTCTAAAAATTCCAGAAGCGAACTGGAGGCGGGGCCGGAGCATCGGTGAGTGGCTGCGCCAACACAGGATGTCTGCGGGGGACCGTTAGAAGCCCCGGGTAACTTCAACTCATTTTCCCCTGACCCCCCTACAGTATCCCTTTAATCTTGATCTAATCAACTTTAGTGAAATGTGCTCAGTACCAGTTCAGGCTTTGTTGTACGTCACTTCTTGACTGAACTGACAGGGATAGAGAGACTGATGGAGAGAAGGAACAATAAGGGACGAAATACAGAGAGTGTCCACCATGCTGGAAAATTTGTGCACGCGAGATTAGAACATTTTTACTGCTCAGAAGCGTTTTCTCTCGCTTAGTTCCTCTTTGCTGCCTGGACCAACATCCTCTGCTGATGTTGAAATCTTTCCTATTGCTTGAATTTGTCCATTGCCAATCCAAGTAAAGCCTTGTACACAAGCTAGATGGTTCCTGGCCATTGTGACTGTTTAGTGGCCAGGACTGCAGAAGACCACCGAGGTCAAACCAAACTATGCCAGATAACGTCACTTCACTGAAAGGTTTTGGGATTTTGTTTTGACGTTTTTGTAATTTTTTAGATGGTGGGGTGTAGGGTTTTTATTAGATGTTGAGCAGAGGGCCAAGAAAAATGATGTTTGCGCATAGTTTAGGACCTCTATCCCTTTAATACCTATTAAAACTAAAATACATTAAACAATAACACATTCAATTTAAGATACCGAATGCTTTTAAACAAATCCCTGGAGCAATGTCTGCCGGAGCCAAGTTTAGATTTCAAAGGAGAAAAGAATGTTTACGAGCTGCGCTTCAGAGTCTAAGGTGGTGTCATCGTTATCGTCTTGAATTTCCGCATTTACGGAAACCGCTGCATTCTCTGGTACGGGCTGCTGCTCTCTGGTACGGGCCGCCGCTCTCTGCTGCTCATTACAGAACTCGCCTTTCCATTCCTCCCCTTCTTACTTTTTTTTTTACTCCTTTTCTCTGAAGTTTACTTAAGTTGAAAACCCATGTAAAGATCATCAGCACAGCGCTCCAATTTTTTCCACCTGGTAACCATAGAACCGCCATCATTTTACCATTACCCATGATTACCGAGCGGGAGAGTTTTATGAGCTGCTGAAATGCAATGTTAACAATATAATAGAAGTTGTTTAATGTATGAATTAGCTCAAGTTCTAAGTAGCCCAGGCCCGGCGAGGTGCAGCTGAGGTGTAACAGCCATTAGGAGCAGATCAGCCGTTACACCGAGCGCGCAAGGCGTCGTCTTTCCATATGGAGTTTTACAGCCATGTATATATATATATATATATATATATATATATATATATATATATATATATATATAGATAGATAGATAGATAGATAGATAGAGAAAAAACTCAAAAACATAAAAAAGTCGAATGGATTAAGTGTTTCACGCTTTCATTCATACGGGAGGGGTTTCCTCTTCTCATATTTTTTTACATGTAGATTTGTACAGATAGTCTAGATCAGTGATGGCTAACCTTGGCACTCCAGCTGTGACAAAACTACAAATCCCATCATGCCTCTGCCTCCCCGAGTTATGCTGAGAGCTGTCATAGTATTGCATTGCCTCATGGTTGATACCCGCAACCCGACCCGCACCCGCAGAACCGCTACCCGCACCCGACCCGCTACCCGCTTTTTTACATTTTCTTGTAAAGTGCACATTTAAAGTAACATTGGGAGCTGTAAAGTTAATAAAACCTATTTTTATACTCAAACCAAAGCTAAAGAAGGTTTTAAGCTTGCTTTCACTACCCGCGACCCGCACACCGCTACTCGCAACCCTACCCGCACCCGCAACTCGCTACCCGCACCCGCAGTTTAAATCAATTCGGGTACTCGAACCCGACCCGCATTTTGGGTTACCCGCGGGTACCCGACCCGCTGCAGGCCTCTACCTCATGGGACGTGTAGTTCTACCACAGCTGGAGTGCCAAGGTTAGCCATCACTGGTCTAGTTTGAGTATTACCAGGGCCAGATTTACCATAAGGCATTGTAGGCACCTACCTACAGGCACTTGATGATAGAAAGGTGCCTCACTCTCCTCCCCAAGCACCTCCCTCCTTCCTTCCCTATGCAGAGTCCTGATAAGAGTGTGAATGGGAGGTTACTGGCCCAGCTCTCGGCATTCCACTGATGAGATCTCCCTTCAGTCAGGGTACCTCTAGCTACTTATTACTTGGGGCACCTCTAGCCACTTGTAATATTGAGGGTACTTCTGGCTACCTAATACTAAGGGAAATCTGTAATGTGTAATGGGCAAGGGAAGTAAGGGAGAGGTGATTGCTGGGACAGCCAGAACACTTGCTGTGCGGTGAGGGTTTGTAGGTTCATGGTGGGCGGAGTCTAAGGTGCCAGGACATCTGTGCCTATAGGCTCCTGTGATGTAAATCCGGGCCTGCATGCATGGAGGGCGGAGTCTAAGGTGCCAGGACATCTGTGCCTATAGGCTCCTGTTATCTAAATCTGGGCCTGTCTGTAACTGCTTATCTCTTGGAATTCTTACACACCCAGTCACTGGAGTTTACTCAGTGTGGTGCGAAATGTGAAAAACATCCAACACGCAGCAGTTTTTTGGGCAGAAACACTGTGTTGATGAGCAGACAAGCTCACAGACTTTTGGCCACAGATACCTCCACAATTTGCCTGAATAATCAAGTGCGTCCTGCAAAACACGTCACAAGTGGGACCAATAGTTCCATCCTACCAGGAGGTAAGTCCACCATTTCCCCCCTATTCAAACTGGTTTTAGTGTATTTTAATCTTGTCGGTGCCTCTGCATAAGGCCCCATTCATACTAGAGCGTTTTGCCGGCGATTTCGGCAAAACGCTCAAGCGCTAGTGCTATGATACCCTATGGGCCCGTTCTTACTTGGGCGATTTGCGTTAATCGCGGGCGATTAACGCAAATCGGCAAACGCGTAGCCTGCACCATTTTCAGGCGATTTCCAGGCGATCGCGTTTCAGTGCTATAGAAGCGCTAACCGCGATCGCGGGAAAGTCGATGCAGTGTCCAGTGTTTTTTCCGCGTTAAATCACTTAAAAATCCCTCCCACAGTTTTGCGCTTTCAAGTGTGAATGGGGCCTCATCAATTGTCCACCCTGGAATGTGTCCTCAGCTTCCTGACATTACAGAAAGTGATGTCTTCACCTAAGTGGGGTTGGATCCATTCCCCCTATCTGCCTATACAGTGGTTGCGGTATCCCATGTTGGTACCTTATATACTTGCGTATAAGCGAATTGTTTAGCACAGTATGGGCTTGATTCATACAGCGGTGCTAACTTAGTTAGAACGCCTAAAGACTTTGTGCGTGTTAAGTAGGGTGCTAACTAGGTTAGCACCGTTTTGAAAATCAACTTGCGCGAAAAGTCCCGCGTGCAAAACTTTGTGCACGCACAGCGTGGGTGCGCGTGACACGTCGCACCGCGGTACGACGATAACGGTGCACCCAATGCACCTATAAGGTCGCATGGTGTGCAACCTTAACGTCGCACTATGCGATGTTAAGGTCGCACCCCCTGCAACCTTAAAGGCGCATTGGGTGCGCCGTTATCGTCGCACCGCGGTGAGGTGTTTCGCACGCACCTCGCTGTGCGCGCACAAAGTTTTGCGCGCGGGACTTTGCACGCGAGTTGATTTTATCACGACCTAACTGAGTTTAGCCGTGATATAGGGTTTTCCACAAGTGTGCTAACAGTTAGCACCACATTCTGAATCAAGCCTTAAATAGGCTTAAACCGTACCCCCTCGGCTTATATGTGAGTCAGTGGAGCCGAACAGATGGTGGAGTGTAACGCTGGTATAAGTGTTCACTGAGTATACTATAGCTCGAAGTCAGATCGTCACCTGGGGTCATACACGTGAGGTCAGAAATATGCGGTACAATAGGATTAAAGTCAACCTCCAGACTAAAAATCGACTCAGCAGCACTGAAAAGGCCTGGTGTTTCTTTAACAGTTTTACAGCATCAGAACTTTGTTTCTATTATACAAGCCTCATTTTTAGCTGCACAGAAGAAAGCTGCCCGGGCATTTTTCCCCTGATGCTATGCAAAGCATGATGGGATTTCTGATGTTGTTCTCGTTCTGCTGTTTTGGTGCAATTTTTTTTTTTTTAATTTTTAATTTGACATTTGAAGCCTAGTGTGTGCAGCTGGGAGGGGTGATCAGGACACAGGACAGTTGGAACTGTGTCTTATTCTCCCTGTCACCTCCTTTCAACCAAAAAGATGGCTGCCCCCATGACAAAGATGGCAGCCCCCATGAATCACAAACATTTGCCTGTTCTTTTAAAACAGGGTGGGTAAGAGATTATATTACCCATCTATTCTAATTAACATAACTAATGTAACTTTAAGACAGTATGTTTGTTTAGGCTGAAGTTCCCCTTTAAGGCAGAGCTAGGTCAGTTAACACGCTAAGTTCATACACTGGTAATCAGATGGCTAAAGTACAAAGGGCTGAGACAGGTGCTAAATCGTTAAACAGGCTGAAGTCATACACATAAGATCAGATGGTTGAGGTACAAACAGGGATGAGGCAGAGACAGGGTCGTTAGGCTAGCTGAGGTCAATATCGAATATCAGATGACTAGAGTACAGAGGAATGAGACTTTAATCGAAGTGGAGGGCACGCCGGGTCATACACAGAATGATAATCAGGATAATTACAATATACAATACTGAACTAACTAGAGTACATACAGGTCCTTCTCAAAAAATTTGCATATTGTGATAAAGTTCATTATTTTCTGTAATGTACTGATAAACATTAGACTTTCATATATTTTAGATTCACTACACACAACTGAAGTAGTTTAAGCCTTTTATTGTTTTAATATTGATGATTTTGGCACACAGCTCATGAAAACCCCAAATTCCTATCTCAAAAAATTAGCATATTTCATCCGACCAATAAAAGAAAAGTGTTTTTAAAACAAAAAAAAGTCAACCTTCAAATAATTAGGTTCAGTTATGCACTCAATACTTGGTCGGGAATCCTTTTGCAGAAATGACTGCTTCAATGCGGCGTGGCATGGAGGCAATCAGCCTGTGGCACTGCTCAGGTGTTATGGTGGCCCAGGATGCTTTGATAGCGGCCTTAAGCTCATCCAGAGTGTTGGGTCTTGCGTCTCTCAACTTTCTCTTCACAATATCCCACAGATTCTCTATGGGGTTCAGGTCAGGAGAGTTGGCAGGCCAATTGAGTACAGTAATACCATGGTCAGTAAACCATTTACCAGTGGTTTTGGCACTATGAGCAGGTGCAAGGTCTCTATAAAGCTTTTCAGCAGATGGAAGAATGAAGTGCTCCAAAATCTCCTGATAGCTAGCTGCATTGACCCTGCCCTTGGTAAAACACAGTGGACCAACACCAGCAGCTGACATGGCACCCCAGACCATCACTGACTGTGGGTACTTGACACTGGACTTCAGGCATTTTGGAATTTCCCTCTCCCCAGTCTTCGTCCAGACTCTGGCACCTTGATTTCCGAAAGACATGCAAAAGTTGCTTTTATCCGAAAAAAGTACTTTGGACCACTGAGCAACAGTCCAGTGCTGCTTCTCTGTAGCCCAGGTCAGGCGCTTCTGCCGCTGTTTCTGGTTCAAAAGTGGCTTGACCTGGGGAATGCGGCACCTGTAGCCCATTTCCTGCACATGCTTGTACACGGTGGCTCTGGATGTTTCTACTCCAGACTCAGCCCACTGCTTCCGCAGGTCCCCCAAGGTCTGGAATCTGTCCTTCTCCACAATCTTCCTCCAGGGTCCGGTCACCTCTTCTCGTTGTGCAGCGTTTTCTGCCACACTTTTCCTTCCCACAGACTTCCCACTGAGGTGCCTTGATACAGCATTCTGGGAACAGCCTATTCGATCAGAAATTTCTGTGTCTTACCCTCTTGCTTGAGGGTGTCAAAGATGGCCTTCTGGACAGCATTCAGGTCGGCAGTCTTACCCATGATTGCAGTTTTGAGTAATGAACCAGGCTGGGAGTTTTTTAAAAGCCAGGAATCTTTTGCAGGTGTTTAGAGTTAATTAGTTGATTCAGATGATTAGGTTAATAGCTCGTTTAGAGAACCTTTTTATGATCTTTCATGAGCTGTATGCCAAAATCATCAATATTAAAACAATAAAATGGCTTGCACTACTTCAGTTGTGTGTATTTGAATCTAAATATATGAAAGTCTAATGTTTATCAGTACATTACAGAAAATAATGAACTTTATCACAATATGCTAATTTTTTGAGAAGGACCTGTATATATCAGCAGTGTATGCAATATATAAATATAGCTCTGCGGATCACTAACTAGACTTAGTAGTATAGCAAGGTCCAGCGCTCAGAGAACTGAAAGCTATAACCGGACGCTGGGGAACTGACAAGCAAAGTCTTATATATGTTACGGCCAGAACCACTTCGGGTTCTGGCCGGCCAATGTGCGAAGTGGCCGCAGCGCAGCGGCCAATGTTAGAAATGGAATGTTTCCTTTTATTATTAATGTAGTTTTCCGGCCGTCTCTGGCCAAATGTAGCAAAACAGTTAGTTAATTGAATGAAATGAAGCTGGCGGCAATGTAGAAGGATGAAGCCGCCCGGCTTCCGCTCCGCCTCCTCTCCTCGCCCCTGCCTCTCTCTCCTCCCCAATACTGGCAGCGGGGGACATGCGTGTCCCCCCAGAGTCGTTCGTCGCGGCAGGCAATCCTGTCGTTCGTCCCTGCAGAGCGGGTGCTGGCAGAAGCAATGTCTGCAGCCTCCCCGCTCTGCTTTCCTGGCAGCACGAACGACTCTCGGGGACACGCGTGTCCCCGCCGGCTGCCCGAAGAAGAGAGAGAGAGAGGCAGGGGCGGAGGAGAGGAGGCGGAGCCGCCAGCTTCATTTCATTCATTAACTAACTGTTTTGCTACATTTCGGCTGGAAAACTATATTAATAATAAAAGGAAAACATTCCATTTCTAACATTGGCCACTGCGCTGCGGCCACTTCGCACATTGGCCGGCCAGAACCCGAAGTGGCCGCCCAGAACTAGAAGTGGCCACACTTTGGGTTCTGGTCGTAACATATACAAAAGTAAATTGCTCGCACGCCCCCAACCTCCAGCTAATCAGTAGTTTCCAAAGTGTCAGCTGACCTGCCTCACACCCGCCTCCTTAGCCTATAAAGGCTATTGTGGATCGTGCGAGTCTGTCTGAAGCCACGGCCGGGCTCGCAGTGCCGATCCACCGCTAGAGGTGAGCCAGGGATGCCGCCAGAAGAAGCGTGAGCGGCTGCCTGGAGCTGCCGGCTATAAGTTGCAATGTAAAATAGTTCATAGCTTATAAATGAAAATATAGTGCTAAATCGGTTCAATAAACGGAAATGAAACAGCACAATACCGTCTATAACAACAAACGAATTTGGAAATAAATCATCAAATAGCGACTATACCAAAAAACGATATTTACACTTGTATTAAGCATATTAAAACAATGGTAGATTTTACTGCAATTATACCTCACTGTAGGCTCACATAGATCTCTCCCTATCCCTAACCCCTAGACCCCCTGGTGGTGCCTAACCCTAACCATCCCCCTGGTCATGCCTAACCCCTACCTTACCAACTGCACAAACACTCTTACACACATATAAACAATAATATATTTAATACTTAAAGTGAATGTTTACCGTTAAAAAAAAGAAAAAGTCAGATACTCACCTAAGGAGAGGGAAGGCTCGGTCCTAATGAGCCTTCCCTCTCCTCTCTCGGTGCCCGGTCCCGCGCAGGATCCGCCGTGGCAGTATTCGACCAGTTCGGTCAAATACTGCCACTTCCGCATGCCGAAGGGAGCTTTCGGAAGCCTTCGGGAGCACTCGGGCTCCCGAAGACGGGCCGCTCCATACTATGCATGCGCGAGCGCCCTCTATGACGCACTCGCGCGTGCGTAGTATGGAGCGGCCCGTCTTCGGAAGCCCGAGTGCTCCCGAAGACCTCAGAAGTCCCTGCGGCGGCGGACGCGAACGGGGGAGCCAGCGCAGCACCGAGGGCACCGGGAGAGGAGAGGGAAGGCTCATTAGAACCGAGCCTTCCCTCTCCTTAGGTGAGTATCTGACTTTTTCTTTTTTTAAACGGTACCCATTGGTTTTAAAATACTTCCTATAAATAACATGAATAGTATAATTTATATATTTGTAATAGAATAAATAGCGTTATAATTTAATAAGCATTATAAGTGTAAAAAACAAAGTTAATACCAAAAGCGACGTATTTCCAATAGGATAAGGTGGAAAACGATATTTAAAGGGACACTTAAGTCAAACAAAAAAAATGAGTTTTACTCACCTGGGGCTTCCAATAGCCCCCTGCAGCTGTCCGGTACCCTCGCCGTCTCCCTCCGATCCTCCTGGCCCCGCCGGCAGCCATTTCCTGTTTCGGTGACAGGAGCTGACAGGCTGGGGACGCGAGTGATTCTTCGCGTTCCCAGACACATTAGCACCCTCTATGCTGCTATATGGTATATGATATATGCTATAGCAGCATAGATGGCGCTATTGTGGCCAGGAACGCAAAGAATCACTCGCACCCCCAGCCTGTCAGCTCCTGTCACCGAAACAGGAAGTGGCTGCCGGCGGGGCCAGGAGGATCAGAGGGAGACGGCGAGGGCACCGGACAGCTGCAGGGGGCTATTGGAAGCCCCAGGTGAGTAAAACTCATTTTTTTTTTTTACTTAAGTGTCCCTTTAAAGGGAAGGTTCAGGGTGGCTCTTAAAAAAATAAAAATGCCCATCCACTTACCTGGGGCTTCCTCCAGCCGTGGGCAGCCAGGACGTGCCCTCGGCGCCGTCATCGGACGTCCTCCGGGCTGTACTGCGCAGGCGCAGAACTACTGCGCCTGCGCAGTACAGCCCGGAGGACGTCCGATGAAGTCAGCGCGCCCCCGTGAGGCGCATTTTGAAACGCAGAAGAGCCCGACCTGGCAGCCGGCCTGGCCAGGTCGGGTCAGCCACCGGGAGCCTGTGGAGCGGCGCCGAGGGCACGTCCTGGCTGCCCACGGCTGGAGGAAGCCCCGGGTAAGTGGATGGGCATTTTTATTTTTTTAAGAGCCACCCTGAACCTTCCCTTTAAGCATTATACGTATGAAAACGAATTTTAAATGATAAAATAAGTGTAAACGATAATTTACTTGTTACAGCCCTGAAAGTGAAATTTAAAAACGAAAAAATAAGTAAACCACAAAGTTAAAATGAACTTGTAAACGGTATTTGTAATAAACCTTATTCTGTAAATGAAAACTTTTAACACGATCCCTGCAACCGCTATTTCTCGGGCGCCCTTTTTCCTTTCGGGTGCTCAATAGCCGATATTTTGCATTGCAGTCTGTGGCGGCGCCCTTTTTGTCCATTAGCCATATGCGCCCTTTTTTACTGGCCCGCCACAAACAAAACACACAAAAGGTTTTACATTGCAAATGATGATCGTTTCCATGTAAATATGCATTAAAGCCAACCAGAACTTCCTCTCTGCTCTAAAGGATACGCAACATCATAAAAAACATTTCTTTGTTACAGCTGATACGAATCCTGCAATAAATCTGCAGTGTGTCTACTTCCTGCTTTTCATGGAAACAGACATACAGTAGGGTTAACATTCTGTGTTGACCAATTAATTTCTGTGCCATGACAGAGGGGATTCCTGAGCTGGCACAGCTGAGAGATCAAATTACACTGGCAATTAGTCACAGATGAGGGGGAATTAGACAGCCTGAACCAGGCTTTCTCAACCAGGGTTCCTTGAATACTCTGCAGGGGTTCCCATTGTGGGGGAAGTATAATAGAGCAGAATATAATAGACGGACTGTAAAAAGAGGCACTAAATTAGGGGTCGGAATAATAATGAGCAGCGATGGGCTGAAATGAGCCTATTGATAAAAAGCACTAGAATAAGGAGTCAGTATAATGAGTGGCAGTGTAATAAACGCCCCATCTACTTTTAAAGACCACGCCTCCTGCAAAATAAATGCAGGGGGTCCTCAAAATCAAAACATTGTTTGCAGGAGTTCCTTGAGATCTAAAAGTTATTTGCAGGGTCCTCCAGGGTAAAAGGTTGAGAAAGGCTGGTCTAAACTCTCTAAATACATACAGGGTGCATTTCTCTTTTTTCCCTTCTGTCCTGTGCAAGAGTTCAGGTTCCCTTTAAAAACATATCTGAACAAGGGCTTTATGTTTGCAGCATGTGTGAGAAGGAGCTGCCAATCTCCGCCAGAGGTTGTCTTTGTGGTCAGTGGTCTGGCCCATTGATGGATATCCAGCTCTCATAACTGACTGATTATTAGAGATTTGGATCCCTCCGGTGGAAGTTCTCAGTAAACTTTCATGTAGTAATAACTGGCGTGTTACCGTCTGGCCGTACAACAGAACAATCTGCGGCTGTTCCTCCTTCACACTGAGCCTGGCTCCACCGCTCCTGGTAGCACCGGCGGGCTTTAATAAATCATATTGATTAGATCTGGCTTGTATGTTTAAGTTTAAATATTCAATCAGCGGGGTGATTTTGCTGGGCGGCAGGAATGGCAGATTACCTCCGGCACACGAGAGACATGCTCCAGCGGCAGGGATAATGCACCTTAATTACACCTCCAGCATGAGGGACACACTCCCGGGGACATCAGCATGCGGCCTACTCAGGGGCTGCTGTAATGAAACGCGTTGTCAAGTGACTGAAGATGGAGTCGCCTCGGCTCAGCAAGCAGGCTGCACATTAGTGCTCGTTAGCGGGGGGTCATCCCAAACAGCACCTCTGACCGACCGAGACGCCGAGCTGAAAATAAAAGCGTTTGCTGAAGGTTCCGGCATCTCGGGCGCCGCTGGATCAATGGCGCCGCGACGCGCTCTCACAACATAAAGCATTCCATTCTCAGGCTGAATCGTAAACGCTCAATTAGAGCTCGCTAAAGGAGAAGCGGCAATGTTCTCGCGCTAACCCTGCTCACGTTCTTTAGTGCTTAAAGTTATTTGGTGATTTGATTTAATTTGTAGCTGGAGGAAAAAAGGACAATGATTAGGCTTTCTCAGAGGAAAGGCTAAGCCTGTAACTGCTGTTAGGGGTCTCGCAATGTATTTCTGCCGATCGGAAACGCCGTGCTGGAAATTCCTGTAAAATCAGTTCAGATAAATAATAGTGGGAGAATAATGGTGGGCATACATCAGGCGACGTATGGGCAGATCGACCGTGAGACCGATTTCTCTCTGATTGAATCTGATCACAGATCTGTTGCGGCCGGCACATGCACCGCAGACTGATTTCCAGAAATTGGCATAGCAACGCCGCTTCTGCCACCCCTCAGTGTAAAATGTGTTAATCCCCCCCACCCGATGCCAGTGCTCAGCAAATTCTCACCTCTATTGCTGGTGCGACTCCCAGTGTCTCCGCCGTCACCCCTCATTACCACCAGTGCCTGTGCCACGTCACACACGCCTGGTGCCACGTGGTACACGCTGTAACGGGTGTGAGGGCGG